>NC_057798.1:312760950-313060950 GCF_018294505.1 Triticum aestivum
CATCCAGACGAGGAGGGGAGAGGCAGGCAGGCAGGCGAGCTGGTGGCGTGGCGCGGTGGCGCGCGCGCGCGCCGGGCACACTCCCCTCCCTCTGTCGAGGACGAAGACGACAGAGGAGGAGGCGGGCTGGGCCGGCCAGCTACTGCTGGGCTGCACAGGGAGGAGCCCCAGGTAAGCTTCTCCCTCTTTATTTATTTTTTTTTTCTAATTTCTGTCATTTGTTTTGATTTAAATAAAATATTAAATCAATTTATTACCTTATGCCAATTTTTGCAGGAGCTAGATATATTATTCCAGAGCTCCCCAACAGGTGGCATAATTTTTGGACATATATGAATATATATAACTAATATATTTCCAATGCAAATAGTTATGCATTAATTCCAAATGCCCAAAATAAATACCTATGAGCTCTTAAAAATATTGGTTTGATTTTTATCTCTGTCCAATATTTTCAGAGAGCAACATGAGTATTTTCTTGGACCCTTTTGGAGAAATTTTTATTTGGGTCATTTTCAAAATGATTCTGAGGGTTTCACAAATCCCCATTTCAAGTTTCTGATGAAAGAGTAAACATGATGCAACACTCTAATGCATGACTAGCTAGGGTGTGACAACTCACCCCCACTCAAAAGAATCTCGTCCCGAGATTTGGGTTCCTCCGGGAAGAAGGCGGGATACTCGAGTCGAAGACGATCCTCCCTTTCCCAAGTTGCTTCATCCTCAGAATGGTGTGACCATTGTACTTTGAGAAACTTGATATTATGACGTCGGGTGGTACATTCAGCCTGATCGAGGATACGAATGGGGTACTCACGATATGTAAGATTATCTTGGAGATCAAGCGTTTCGTGGTCCACTCCACGAATAGGATCCGAGAAGCAACGCCTGAGTTGAGAAACATGGAAGACATCGTGGACTCTGGAGAGGTGCGGAGGTAGTTCCAACTGGTAGGCAACTTCTCCTCGTTTGGCGAGAATGCGAAAAGGTCCAATGTAACCAGGAGCCAATTTGCCTTTGATACCGAAACGATGGGTTCCCTTCAGAGGGGTGACCCGAAGATAAGCCTTCTCGTCAACCTCGAAAGTCATAGCCTTATGTTTTCGGTCATATTGACTCTTTTGACGAGATTGGGCTGTTTTCAACTTTTCACGAACGATACGAACTTGTTCTTCTGCTTCCTGAATCATATCCGGGCCAAAGAATTGTCTTTCCCCGGTCTCTGACCAGTTAAGGGGTGTTCGACACCGTCGTCCATAGAGAACTTCAAAAGGGGCTTTACCCAAGCTAGATTGATAGCTGTTGTTGTAAGCGAATTCGGCAAATGGAAGGCACTTCTCCCAGTCCATTCCGAATGAGATCACAGAGGCTCGAAGCATGTCTTCTAGAATCTGGTTGACGCGTTCCACTTGACCACTCGACTGAGGGTGGAAGGCGGTGCTAAAGGAGAGACGGGTCCCCATAGCATTTTGGAAACTTTCCCAAAATCGAGAGGTGAAAAGGCTTCCTCGATCCGAGTTAATTTCCAAAGGAACACCATGGAGGGACACTATTCGGGAGATGTATAAGTCTGCCAGCTGACTAGCGGTTATACCCTCACGAACAGGTAAGAAATGGGCTACTTTGGAGAGACGATCGACAACGACGAAAATAGCATTATTCCCTCTCTTGGTCCTGGGAAAACCGGTAATGAAATCCATATCAATTTTATCCCATTTCCATTCAGGAATAGCTAAGGGTTGAAGGGTGCCAGCAGGCCGTTGATGCTCTGCTTTTACACGGCGACAGACGTCGCAATTAGCAATATACTGAGCAATTTCTCTCTTCATCCTAGTCCACCAGAACCTCTGGCGTAGGTCCTGATACATCTTAGTACTACCGGGATGAATGGTGAGAGGAGATTCATGAGCCTCCTTAAGGATCAACTACCGTAGATGCTGGTTCTTGGGAACCACTAGACGGTTCTCAAAGTACACAACACCATGATCATTTGTGGAGAAACAACTAGCACCTCCGCTAGCAATGTTCTCTTTGATTTTAGATACTCCCTTATCTCGCTTTTGGGCAGCGATGATTTGATCCGTAAGAGTAGGTTTTGCTACCAAGGTGGAAAGAAAACCTTGAGGAACAATGTGAAGATTAAGCTTCCGAAATTCCTCATGGAGAAGCGGTTGACTTTGTTGTAACATCAGGTTGTTACAATAAGATTTACGACTTAGCGCATCAGCCATGACGTTGGCTTTCCCTGGGGTGTAGGTTATTCCTAAGTCGAAGTCTGTGATCAACTCAACCCAACATCTTTGCCTGAGATTCAGATCCGGTTGGGTGAAAATGTACTTCAGACTTTGGTGATCAGTGAATATTTCGCAACGGTTACCGAGGAGGTAATGTCGCCAGGTCTTGAGTGCATAGACTACGGCTGCAAGCTCTAGATCATGAGTAGGATAATTCTCCTCATGTGGGTGCAATTGCCGTGAAGCGTAGGCAATTACGTGTCGATCTTGCATGAGAATGCAACCTAGTCCTTGTCGCGAGGCGTCGCAGTAGATAACAAAGTCCTTGGAGAAGTCTGGCGGTACCAGTACGGGAGCAGAGGTCAGGCGTCTTTTCAGTTCCTGAAAGCTGTGCTCACATTGTGGAGTCCATTCGAACTTCTTATCTTTCTTGAGGAGTTCGGTTAGAGGTTTAGCAACCTTGGAGAAGTTCTCGACAAAGCGACGACAATAGCTCGCTAAGCCCAGAAAACTCCGAACTTGCTTGACCGATTCAGGTGGAGTCCAATTAAGGACGGCTTGAACTCGCTCAGGGTTAACAGCAATACCTTTACCAGATATTACATGACCCAGATAGGTCACTTCTGACAACCAGAATTCACATTTAGAAAATTTGGCATAAAGGCGATGCTCTCGAAGTTTCTTCAACACTAGCCTTAGATGTTCGGCATATTCCTCCTCGTTCTTGGAGTAGATGAGTATATCATCGAGGTAAACCACGACGAATTTATCCAAATACTCCATGAAGATTGAGTTCATTAACCGAGAAAAAGTGGCTGGAGCGTTGGTTAAACCGAAGGACATGACGGTGTACTCGTATTGGCCATAACGAGTAACAAAGGCCGTTTTAGGAATGTCCCCGTTTCTGATTTTGATTTGATGGTAGCCCAACCTCAAATCCATCTTGGAGAAGACTGAGGATCCAGCGAGCTGATCATACAGGTCGTTGATCCTGGGAAGCGGATATTTGTTCTTGATTGTGACCAAATTGATAGGTCGGTAATCTACAACCATCCGGTCCGTACCATCCTTCTTCTTGACGAATAGGACGGGGCAAGCCCATGGAGATGAACTAGGGCGGATGAAACCCTTTTTCAAGGACTCATCGAGTTGTTTCTTAAGCTCGGCTAGTTCTAGTGGTGCCATCTTATAAGGTCTTCTAGCAATCGGAACGGTTCCTGGAATGAGGTCTATTACGAACTCAACATCCCTGTCAGGTGGAACACCTGGCAATTCCTCTGGGAAGACATCCGGGAAGTCACGGACTACCGAAACGTCCTCAAGGTCTGGCAAAGGGCTGGCGTTAAGAGAATATAACTGTCGCTTGGCTAGTCGGGTTAAGACATTGACTATCTTGCCCGAAGGGTGAGTGAGTTGAACAGTCGTAGAGAAGCAATCAATTTTGGCATGATGAGCTGACATCCAGTCCATACCCAAAATGATATTAATATCTGAAGATTTGAGGGCTATCAACGATGCAAGAAAAACAAGTCTGTCGACTTGGATTTCATTTCCATAACTTACCCTAGAGGTCTGCCATCTAGACCCGGGAGTAGAAATTTCCATAGTGGATGGCATGTCACAGAATGCAGTGTTATGCAAACGAGCATAGTTCTCGGATATAAATGAATGAGAGGCTCCTGTATCGAAAAGAACAGATGCCGGGTGGCAATTAACAAGGAGCGTACCGAGAACGACGTTGGGATCCTCTTGAGCTTCTTCGGCAGAGATACAGTTGACATGGCCACGTGAGGCGGTGGCCGGCTTGGCGTGGAATACTTTTCCTGTCGGCTTGCCACGGCCAACAGCTTTAGCAGATTGGTTGGGGTTGGTCTGGGGACACTCACGCATATAGTGGCCAGACTCCCCACACTTGAAACAAGTCACGGAACTGGTACGTGGAGGAGCATTGTTGGTTGGACCCCCATAGGGCTTGGCCGGTGCAGACTGTTGAACAGGGCGAGGCGCCTGGAAAGATGGCCTCGGTGTGAACCTGGGTGGCAGGGCGGTGTTGGGCACCCACACGCGGCGCTTCTGAGGACCAACACCGGATGAGGAACCCATGTCACGGCCATGCTTGCGTGTTGCGTCATAGTCAGTCTGACCAGTTTCAGCACTGATGGCCTTGTTGACAAGTTTCTGAAAAGATGTGCACTCATGCAGACGGAGGTCGCGGCCAAGCTCAGGACTAAGTCCCTTACGGAACCTTGCTTGCTTCTTGGCGTCAGTAGAAACTTCCTCGGTTGCATATCGTGCGAGGTTACCAAACTCCCTGCTGTAAGCATCCACAGAGAGTCGGCCTTGGGTGAAATTGCAAAATTCCTCACGTTTACGGTCCATGAGACCCTCCGGAATGTGATGTTCACGGAAAGCCTCGCTGAATTCAGCCCAAGTAGTAACATGACCCGCTGGGCGCATAGCTCCATAATTCTCCCACCATAGACTGGCGGGGCCTTCAAGATGATATGCAGCAAAGGTGACCTTGTCAGCCTCTGCTACCAGCGCGGAATGCAGTTTGTGAGAGATACTGCGAAGCCAGTCATCAGCGTCGAGAGGCTCGACGGAGTGGTGGAACGTGGGTGGATGTAATTTGATAAAATCACTGAGTGACACCACATTAGTCCTATGATGGTGTGCCGTGTTCTGTTCAATACGCTCCAACAAACGGTTGGTCTCCCGCTTGTGTCAGGACCCCGACTCAATGCCACATCGATCTAGCATGTAACACCTCATATCACTTTGCGGCCTCACGCACGGTATTCCCACGGGTGTCGCCTTACCTTTGCCCGGGACCGTTTGCGTCTTTTGGCACACGTATATGATAGTGTCGCTAGCATCCATATGATAAGGAGCCCGGGCTGACATGGCTAGTCGTAAACCCAAAGTGGCACAGACTTACAGGGACAGGCATCCATGACCCAGCATCGTACGTGTCGGTCATCAGCGAGTGAATCTAGGCTGTAGCACTGGGCTAGCAGGACTCCGGTGAACCGGGCTGTAGCGGGCTAACAGGACTCCGGTATTCATCGCGTGACATTTCCCCGAAGGGACAGAGACAGGAACGAAGAAGGACACATGCCGGCCAGCCTAAGTGTTCCGGAGCAGTAGCAAACTAACATGGCTCGGTGGAAACTCTAGGAGACATTTCCCGATAAGAGAGGCTACTAAAGATAAACAACTAGATAGTCAGATCCCACACATACCAAGCATTTCAATAACATACACACAATATGCTCGATATGTGCAATACAACATGGCATCACAAAATGACTCTACGACTCAAGTAGTTTATTCATTAGGCTCCGAGGAGCGAGATATTACAAACAGGTGTCTCACGACCCAACATTCAGAGCATACAAGTCAAAGCACAAGCGGAAGCTATCATGTCTGGGTACAGACATCTATAAATAAAAAAGGCTGAGAAGCCTGACTATCTATCAGATCCTGCCGAGGGCACAAGATCGTAGCTGAGGTAACAAGCTAAACGTCGAAGTCCAAGCGGAACTACTAGTGAGACTGAAGTCTCTCTGCAAAAACATAAAATAGGCAAACGTGAGTACAAATGTACCCAGCAAGACTTACATCAGAACTAACTACATATGCATCATTATCAACAAAGGGGTGGTGGGGTTTAAATGCAGCAAGCCAGCTTTGACTCGGTGGCTATCCTGAACTATGACTGCAAGTAACTCTTTTGAGGTGGCGCACACGAGTCCACATATTCACCAACCAATACACCACTATGGAACCGCTCCCGTCTCCCTACGAGAACGCCATCCATAGCACTCACGCTTATCTTGCGTATTTCAGAGTATCCACTTTCACTTGTCTATGAACTGATATAAGCAACCCAGAAGTCCTTTTCCGCGGACACGGCTATTCGAATATATGATGTTAACCCTGCAGGGGTGTACTTCTTCATACATGTTTCCACCACTTAGCGTCTGCACACGACATGTGCTCGGCAGACTTCAAGCGAAAGCCGACGTGGGTGTAGACCACGACCAACCTAAACACTCAAGTCTCTAGTCCAGGTTTATCGCCTATTCGGGTTCCATCCATGAGGAGATCCGGCCGGAGTTTCGCTCACAGCCCCAAACGATGTGAACAGGGTTCCGGGACACCAAACGGGCGCCCGGTATACCCGGCCACGTGCCTACCGCATCACAGCCCACCCCTACGGTCAGCGCTGTCCACGGCCTCCAGCGTACTACAAACACCAGAAACTACTTGCAACTCCTGGACAGAGGACAAGGGTGAAAAAGAAGTCGAGCGGGGTCATATTTCAGGGCCCAATGTATGGTAGTAACTGAATCATGGATCACAAACACAGAACTCAGTTCCTGAGGACGGCTTCAATGAGACAACCCACCATGTACTCCTACATGGCCTCTCACCGACACCTTTTACCAAATCGTGTTCACACACTTAGCTCACACACAGTAGGACATGTTCACACACCTCTGATTCATCCCCGATGAATCAAACCTGACTCAACTCTAAGCAGTAGCAGGCATGACAAGCAAGCATGAATGAGTAGGCACAACAGGGCTCAAACAACTCCTACTCATGCTAGTGGGATTCATCTATTTACTGTGGCAATGACAGGTCATGCAAAGGATAAAGGGGTTCAGCTACCGCAGCAAGTAACAGATGAATCGGTGTTGTCCTAATGCATTAAAAGAGAGCAGGAGCGAGAGAGTAGGATTGTATCGGAATGAACAAGGGGGTTTTGCTTGCCTGGCACTTCTGAAGATAACATTGAGTCTTCATCAGTGTCAACGATCACATCATCGGTATCACGTCTATCGAGAGGGGACAATTACCGGCAACACAGAAGGGAACACAATCAATGCAATGCACAATATAATGCATGATCATGACATGGCAAAATGAATGTGTTTTGGGCTAATGAAACTAAAACCAGATTAAATGAAGTTGGTTTGAATCCAAGATTCAAATTCAAACTCCATATGTGATTATTTAAATGTCATTTAATTGATTTGTGCTATACAGCAGCTATAAGTTGTTCTAACATGCATGAAAATGGTACAGATGGATTCCTTGAATTTTTCTGATAATTTTTCATATATAATTTATTTAATTTGGAGTTACGGTTAATTTTCTATGATTTTTAGAAGTTTTAGGCATTTTCTGAAATTTCCTGAATAATATTAAATCCAGAAAATACTTATTGCGTCAGTCCCACGTCACAGTGACGTCAGCAGGGTCAACTAGGCGCTCAGAGTCAACCCTGACGTGTGGGGCACACGTCAGTGACACAGGTTAGACAGGGGGGGTTAGTTTAATTTAATTAAAGATTAGGGCACTAGGGCCCACATGTCAGTGGCTCTGGGGTTAGATTAGGTGGTGATTAGCTTAAGCTAATCACCTGATGGCGGGGGCCCACCTGTCATGGACCCAGGGGAGGTCAAAAGGTCAAACCCCCTGGTCGGCGGGGTCAACTCGCCGGCGTTTAGCCGCCGGCGAGGCTAAACGCGGCGGTGCAGGTGCGGGTTTCACGTACAGGGCACCGTTCGGGGCGCCGTTGGGCGCTATGGATAGCTGGGAGTGGCCCGCGGCGAGTGGTGCAGGTAGTTGGGTTCGGGGTCGCCGGAAAAGGCGCCGGCGACGAGCTTTGGCGGTGGTGGTGGTCGGTGATGCACGGGCGCGTCGCTACGGTGCGTCGGTGAGCAAAAGGAGAGGCTGGGCAGCACCTGCTAGGCACGGGGAGCACCACGAGCAGCATGGTGAGGCCAGAGGGGCATGGAGGCTATGCGTGCAGCAGCAATGGCGGACGGCGGCTTCAGTGCTCGTGGGGAACGACACTACAGCACGGGGGCGAGCACAAGGAGTTAGGGGATAAGGTAAGTGGCTCACGGCAAGTCAGACGGTGCAGACGGCGGGGCCGGGGAGGCTCTGGACGCGGCGAATCAAGCGACGGAGATGGCCGGCACCGAGGTTGAAGAAGACGTCCGGGGCGGCGATGCAGCGCTCCCCTGGTTGCTTGGCTCGGGGTGGACGAGGAGGACGACGATGCGGAGCTCGGGGATACGAAGAGGGAGCGAGGGAGTGGCTGTGGCTGCGGCGGTGACGAACGGCGGTGACGATGGCGTTCGGCCATTCGCGGGAGAGGGAAACAGAGGAGGGGGAGGAGCACAGGGAGAATGAGAGGGGCCAGGGGGTGCGTGGCGTCTCCGTGGCGCAGGTCAGGACGAGGGAGGACAAGCAGGAGGTGGTGGGAGGACGTGGCCGCGGTCGCTCGCGTGCGGGCACGCAGCTGCTTCGGGGCGAGGGGAGGAAGACGACGGAGGGGCTGCGGTGGTGGGCTGGGCCAGTTGGCCAGGCCGCCTGCTGGGCCGGCCAGGTGGGCTGCCAGGTAGGTCTAGGTGAGTTCTCTCTCTCTCCTCTATTTTCTGTTTTCTATTATTTCTGCAACTGTAGGGCTTTATTAAAAATACTTAGGCATCTTAAAAAAATCCTGGAATAATCAGGGGCTCTATTTAGATTATTTCCAACAGCCCACACTTATTTTCTGAATTATTTGGGCATTTAGAATATTTTATAGCATTTAAATGCCCAAATGCAAATAGAGTATGATTTAATTCAGAGCCCAATATGTCCTGCAAAAATATAAATCATTTTTGGTAGATGCTTTCACCTCAAACCAGAAATGTTGAACATTTTTAGAGGGCATTTTGGGTTTAATGAAAAAGATTTTATTTTGACCCTAGTTGAATTCATTTGGTGCTAGGGTTTAGTCAATCCCCATTTCAGGTTTAAATGAAATTTAAACATGATGCAACACTCTAATGCATGCACTAGGCATTGTCAGAACTAGGGATGTGACAACTCACCCCCACTAAACAAGAATCTCGTCTCGAGATTCAAGCGTAGGGTAGGATGAAGGGAAAACGCAAACTAGTACAATCTTCACGATCCAGGTTGCACTTCAAATGAACGTTGATTTGAACACCATCTTTGTCTTGTCGTCTTGCTCTGAGAACTTCAGCTAATCATGACAAGAAGAGGAAAGGAAAACTCTAGAAGGATCGGTCTCCTCGAAGATCGAACAACTTAGGATCAACTCATGGTTTGAGACATGGAATTATCTCTCAAGCTGAGAGACGAAGCACACCTTTAGAGGAATGGAGTGGAACAGATGACGAAGGTTCACTAGGTAGACAACGATTCCACACCTAAAAAGGTGGTAAACGATTATCAATGTAGCGAGGAGTTGAGTTGCCATGATACCACAACGAGGCACCTTAGGGACGGTGACTCGTAGAAATATCCCCTTAAGTGGAAAAAAGAATTACCTTTGATATAGAGATCATTTAGACTCTCTAAACCAGCCTAAGGCAATTCTCGAGCGATCATTTGGAGGGGGTCGGTAGAATGGCATACTCGGACTTGGATGATGTGGATTACCTTGTTGAAGACAACGTAATGGATGAATTTGCTTACCACCGGAAATGGAAGAGACCCATCTAGAATGGCACATTGGCGGTGCAAGCTGGGAACAAATGCAAATGCTGGGAATGATTCTGGTAACTGGGGAAGAACCCAACAATAGAGAGTGAATTCACTGTTTGAGAAGGTCATAGCATTGCCGAGGGAACTGAGAGCATCCCAATTAGAGCCGACGATGACACTTAGCGCTTGTGCGTGCTCTCAAGAACTTGAGCATTTCCACAATCATCAAGATTCTACCAATATCCGTGTCAATGATTCTGGCAACACAACTTACTACCATGATGAATACCGGTGGAAGATGCCGATGCAAAGGAAGATAACACCTTCTTAGATTTCACCTTGGCGAGGCCAAGGAAACAAAATCTGGATGATCGACCGAGAGACATTTAGCACTCCGCTTCTAATGTTCTCCTTGATGTGCTAGCGTAACCCATTCATAGATATGGTTTGATATCTAGAACATCAAGTAAAAGGTCGGACTTCGGGATCTCAAAATCCATAGGGGCAACTAGGGAGTAAATCCTACGAAATCCCTATGGGGAGGTGGCCAACTTCATCAATCAAGATATTATAATAACAGGTCTTCCGGCTGGGTGTGTTGGCCACGACATCCACTTTACCGGTTATCGCGCGACCAATATTATAATTCTTGGGAAATATTCCAACCATCATATCTGCCTGAGATTCAGATCTGGTTGGTGTCAGGATATTCCAGACTCATCGAGTCTAGGAAGAAAAACGGAAGTTTGCAACACAAATCGACGAGATGACGTTGCGGGATTCTCGGGAGATGAACTACGATAGCAAGCTCCAAAACATGAGCTGGTTCTGCTACTAACATGTGAACACGTTGTCCCAGACAAGCATGACCACATAGTAGTCTTATAATAAAACACTACCGAGTTCAGGAGGGGGAACCAACAACGAGGGTATCGAAGTCCTTACATAAGTCCGGATTAGCTCTTATGAAGGAACTCCTTCTCCTTGAACAAATCAACCAGTGGCTTGGTGTGCTAGGGATACATATAGATTGAAGGTTGCAAGTCTTCAAACCACAGCATTCTTCGCACGTGTGCATGACTGATTTGGAATGATTCCAAAGAAAGCAACATTGACTTTCTCGAATCCACGGCGGCAACTTGCATCAGATGCACATGAATTAAAGGAAGTCACTACCTTCATCCAAACATATGCTTCATGAGCTAGCATGAACAAATGCTTTCAAAAGTTTCCAACACTAGCTTAATGTTCAACAATCATGGAGGGAATAAGGATGTTGTCAATGGGCTCAACAACAATTCATCTAGGTTTCCTTTTAAAAGGAATTCCATAGTTAAGTGAACACGGTGATAGCATTGGTCAGACCAAAGATGTAATGGTGTATGCTCGAGGGATCAACCACGAATAAGACAACATTACGAGCATCGTTGGTACTGATTTGATTTGACGATAGCCCACACTCAAATCAAAGGATTGATAAGACAATAGGTCCAGCAACTGATCACAAGGACCAATTAGTGAAGATATCATCTTTCTTCAACACACACACACACAAGAATATCCCTTTGGAACGAACTAAGTTAGGCAAGCTTTTATCTTCCAACTCTCCAAGTTGTTGTCTAGCTTAACCAACTAGCTCAGGGGTATCCAACACGGATTCTTGGAGAAAGGGGTGGTTTACAGGATAAACCAACTTGATCACGAGCTCAACATAACAGTCAGGTGACGACCTGGTGATACTTCCGAGAAGATATTCAGAAATCACGAACCACCGGTATGTTACTAAGCTCGAGAACAATCTTGCTTTTCAGGGCAAGACGATATGATCAATAGAGCAAGGATTTGAAATAATCCTAACTCATCGATCGAGGAGTGAACCAGGAGAATGGACTAGGTAGCATGATCAATCTTAGAATGATGATTCAATAATCAACACACTAAGAATGAAATTATTGTCCTTTAACTACCCAGCAACGAGGTTGCTAGGCGTATTGATTTCACACATCACAATTCATTTGTCGGTATTCCGGTTGCATCAACACGAAGACCGAGGAATGACTAATGATGGCAAGAAGTATCACTGTACCAAGAGTTCATAGGATGGTGTGCAATTCCTATAACAATCCCGATATAAAGATGGTAATACTCCAAGGTAGAACAGAACAAAAGCTGGATTAGCAATTTGATCTGCGGAGCACAACTTCTTTGACCCAATCCTGGATATAGAAGAGGTACTGGAGTTTGTTTCTCCTAGTCATTCTGTGATAGAATGGCTTGACGGACCACAAGAGTAATAGGCATCGATAAACGAATGCATGCATACTCTTGACTATCAATTGATAGACGAAGGTCAGTAGACAACTAAAGAGGGACAACTCAAAGGAACACACGATTTTCTGAGTTGTGGTTGCATGGTTTGGCATGTCGAACGAATTCAACATTTCTTCCAGATAACCCATGCAGAGAGGTAGGACTGGCAGAGTCACGATTTATGAATGGAGATCTCCTCAAGAGTACTCTAATTGTGATCTTTTGATCCAATAAACATCTGCCATAAGCGGTTCATAGTATTTGGAAGAAGGAAATACCACGGACCTCGAGGACTATCGCAAAGTTACTAATATCCTGAAGGAACTAGCAAACACTATCAACATGAAGTAAGTAGAGTGAATCTCGGGTTCAAGAACCCAGGAACAGAATACCTATTACTAAGTAGCATCACGGGATGCTTTCGAGAATGATGGCCAGAATCATCACACTGGGAACACATATCATGGCTAAATTACTAGATGATCCCCTGAGACACCTAGGGTCATAATAATTATTCCAACATAAAGGTCGAGGCAGTAGAATACCTCAACTCAACAATTAGTGTGATTGAGCTGGCATAAAGGAGCATCGAAACCAGAGGGAAAGGATTTTGCAAATGCATCAGACTATTTAGAAACCTGGAATGACTCGGACAGCATAACGGCTGTAAATGCTCAGAAAAGACTTGAGACATTCACAAAAATGGTGGCATAACCACTCAGAAGCACAATATCAAGGTTTCGAGATCAACAATTAACATATGGAGGTAGTAGGAACTGAACTCAAGCTTAAATCCAACAATCTATAAGTCCACTGATTAGTAACAAGTGATCCTTATAGAAAGAAGAGATAGCCTAGTTCTTAATCCCCGTAGAAGAGAAGATGATGACTCAGATCAGAAGGCATAAGGTATAAGGAGTAAAAAGAGCCTTACGTTCCATCCCACAATCAATTCCCCTACATATAACTAAAGAATTTCTAGACTCAACTTCGATCAGTTTGGCTTGGTAATCCTACAGGCAGTCAAGCTCTGATACCAACGCTGTCAGGACCTCGACTCAATGCCACATCGATCTAGCATGTAACACCTCATATCACTTTGCGGCCTCACGCACGGTATTCCCACGGGTGTCGCCTTACCTTTGCCCGGGACCGTTTGCGTCTTTTGGCACACGTATATGACAGTGTCGCTACCATCCATATGATAAGGAGCCCGGGCTGACATGGCTAGTCGTAAACCCAAAGTGGCACAGACTTACAGGGACAGGCATCCATGACCCAGCATCGAACGTGTCGGTCATCAGCGAGTGAATCCAGGCTGTAGCACTGGGCTAGCAGGACTCCGGTGAACCAGGCTGTAGCGGGCTAACAGGACTCCGGTATTCATCGCGTGACATTTCCCCGAAGGGACAGACACAGGAACGGAGAAGGACACATGCCGGCCAGCCTAAGTGTTCCGGAGCAGTAGCAAACTACCATGGCTCGGTGGAAACACTAGGAGACATTTCCCGATAAGAGAGGCTACTAAAGATAAACAACTAGATAGTCAGATCCCACACATACCAAGCATTTCAATAACATACACACAATATGCTCGATATGTGCAATACAACATGGCATCACAAAATGACTCTACGACTCAAGTAGTTTATTCATTAGGCTCCGAGGAGCGAGATATTACAAACAGGGGTCTCACGACCCAACATTCAGAGCATACAAGTCAAAGCACAAGCGGAAGCTATCATGTCTGAGTACAGACATCTATAAATAAAAAAGGCTGAGAAGCCTGACTATCTATCAGATCCTGCCGAGGGCACAAGATCGTAGCTGAGGTAACAAGCTAAACGTTGAAGTCCAAGCGGAACTACTAGTGAGACTGAAGTCTCTCTGCAAAAACATAAAATAGGCAAACGTGAGTACAAATGTACCCAGCAAGACTTACATCAGAACTAACTACATATGCATCATTATCAACAAAGGGGTGGTGGGGTTTAAATGCAGCAAGCCAGCTTTGACTCGGTGGCTATCCTGAACTATGACTGCAAGTAACTCTTTTGAGGTGGCGCACACGAGTCCACATATTCACCAACCAATACACCACTATGGAACCGCTCCCGTCTCCCTACGAGAACGCCATCCATAGCACTCACGCTTACCTTGCGTATTTTAGAGTATCCACTTTCACTTGTCTATGAACTGATATAAGCAACCCAGAAGTCCTTTTCCGCGGACACGGCTATTCGAATAGATGATGTTAACCCTGCAGGGGTGTACTTCTTCATACATGTTTCCACCACTTAGCGTCTGCACACGACATGTGCTCGGTAGACTTCAAGCGAAAGCCGACGTGGGTGTAGACCACGACCTACCTAAACACTCAAGTCTCTAGTCCAGGTTTATCGCCTATTCGGGTTCCATCCATGAGGAGATCCGGCCGGAGTTTCGCTCACAGCCCCAAACGATGTGAACAGGGTTCCGGGACACCAAACGGGCGCCCGGTATACCCGGCCACGTGCCTACCGCATCACAGCCCACCCCTACGGTCAGCGCTGTCCACGGCCTCCAGCATACTACAAACACCAGAAACTACTTGCAACTCCTGGACAGAGGACAAGGGTGAATAAGAAGTCGAGCGGGGTCATATTTCAGGGCCCAATGTATGGTAGTAACTGAATCATGGATCACAAACACAGAACTCAGTTCCTGAGGACGGCTTCAATGAGACAACCCATAATGTACTCCTACATGGCCTCTCACCGACACCTTTTACCAAATCGTGTTCACACACTTAGCTCACACACAGTAGGACATGTTCACACACCTCTGATTCATCCCCGATGAATCAGACCTGACTCAACTCTAAGCAGTAGCAGGCATGACAAGCAAGCATGAATGAGTAGGCACAACAGGGCTCAAACAACTCCTACTCATGCTAGTGGGTTTCATCTATTTACTGTGGCAATGACAGGTCATGCAAAGGATAAAGGGGTTCAGCTACCGCAGCAAGTAACAGATGAATCGGTGTTGTCCTAATGCATTAAAAGAGAGCAGGAGCGAGAGAGTAGGATTGTATCGGAATGAACAAGGGGGTTTTGCTTTCCTGGCACTTCTGAAGATAACATTGAGTCTTCATCAGTGTCAACGATCACATCATCGGTATCACGTCTATCGAGAGGGGACAATTACCGGCAACACAGAAGGGAACACAATCAATGCAATGCACAATATAATGCATGATCATGACATGGCAAAATGAATGTGTTTTGGGCTAATGAAACTAAAACCAGATTAAATGAAGTTGGTTTGAATCCAAGATTCAAATTCAAACTCCATATGTGATTATTTAAATGTCATTTAATTGATTTGTGCTAAACAGCAGCTATAAGTTGTTCTAACATGCATGAAAATGGTACAGATGGATTCCTTGAATTTTTCTGATAATTTTTCATATATAATTTATTTAATTTGGAGTTACGGTTAATTTTCTATGATTTTTAGAAGTTTTAGGCATTTTCTGAAATTTCCTGAATAATATTAAATCCAGAAAATACTTATTGCGTCAGCCCCACGTCACAGTGACGTCAGCAGGGTCAACTGGGCGCTCAGAGTCAACCCTGACGTGTGGGGCCACACGTCAGTGACATAGGTTAGACAGGGGGGGTTAGTTTAATTTAATTAAAGATTAGGGCACTAGGGCCCACATGTCAGTGGCTCTGGGGTTAGATTAGGTGGTGATTAGCTTAAGCTAATCACCTGATGGCGGGGGCCCACCTGTCATGGACCCAGGGGAGGTCAAAAGGTCAAACCCCCTGGTCGGCGGGGTCAACTCACCGGCGTTTAGCCGCCGGCGAGGCTAAACGCGGCGGTGCAGGAGCGGGTTTCACGTACAGGGCACCGTTCGGGGCGCCGTTGGGCGCTATGGATAGCTGGGAGTGGCCCGCGGCGAGTGGTGCAGGTAGTTGGGTTCGGGGTCGCCGGAAAAGGCGCCGGCGACGAGCTTTGGCGGTGGTGGTGGTCGGTGATGCACGGGCGCGTCGCTACGGTGCGTCGGTGAGCAAAAGGAGAGGCCGGGCAGCACCTGCTAGGCACGGGGAGCACCACGAGTAGCATGGTTAGGCCAGAGGGGCATGGAGGCTATGCGTGCAGCAGCAATGGCGGACGGCGGCTTCAGTGCTCGTGGGGAACGACACTACAGCACGGGGGCGAGCACAAGGAGTTAGGGGATAAGGTAAGTGGCTCACGGCGAGTCAGACGGTGCAGACGGCGGGGCCGGGGAGGCTCTGGACGCGGCGAATCAAGCGACGGAGATCGCCGGCACCGAGGTTGAAGAAGACGTCCGGGGCGGCGATGCAGCGCTCCCCTGGTTGCTTGGCTCGGGGTGGACGAGGAGGACGACGATGCGGAGCTCGGGGATACGAAGAGGGAGCGAGGGAGTGGCTGTGGCTGCGGCGGTGACGAACGGCGGCGAAGATGGCGTTCGGCCATTCGCGGGAGAGGGAAACAGAGGAGGGGGAGGAGCACAGGGAGAATGAGAGGGGCCAGGGGGTGCGTGGGGTCTCCGTGGCGCAGGTCAGGACGAGGGAGGACAAGCAGGAGGTGGCGGGAGGACGTGGCCGCGGTCGCTCGCGTGCGGGCACGCAGCTGCTTCGGGGCGAGGGGAGGAAGACGACGGAGGGGCTGCGGTGGTGGGCTGGGCCAGTTGGCCAGGCCGCTTGCTGGGCCGGCTAGGTGGGCTGCCAGGTAGGTCCAGGTGAGTTCTCTCTCTCTCCTCTATTTTCTGTTTTCTATTATTTCTGCAACTGTAGGGCTTTATTAAAAATACTTAGGCATCTTAAAAAATCCTGGAATAATCAGGGGCTCTATTTAGATTATTTCCAAGAGCCCACACTTATTTTCAGAATTATTTGGGCATTTAGAATGTTTTATAGCATTTAAATGCCCAAATGCAAATAGAGTATGATTTAATTCAGAGCCCAATATGTCCTGCAAAAATATAAATCATTTTTGGTAGATGCTTTCACCTCAAACCAGAAATGTTGAACATTTTTAGAGGGCATTTTGGGTTTAATGAAAAAGATTTTATTTTGACCCTAGTTGAATTCATTTGGTGCTAGGGTTTAGTCAATCCCCATTTCAGGTTTAAATGAAATTTAAACATGATGCAACACTCTAATGCATGCACTAGGCATTGTCAGAACTAGGGATGTGACAACTCACCCCCACTAAACAAGAATCTCGTCTCGAGATTCAAGCGTAGGGTAGGATGAAGGGAAAACGCAAACTAGTACAATCTTCACGATCCAGGTTGCACTTCAAATGAACGTTGATTTGAACACCATCTTTGTCTTGTCGTCTTGCTCTGAGAACATCAGCTAATCATGACAAGAAGAGGAAAGGAAAACTCTAGAAGGATCGGTCTCCTCGAAGATCGAACAACTTAGGATCAACTCATGGTTTGAGACATGGAATTATCTCTCAAGCTGAGAGACGAAGCACACCTTTAGAGGAATGGAGTGGAACAGATGACGAAGGTTCACTAGGTAGACAACGATTCCACACCTAAAAAGGTGGTAAACGATTATCAATGTAGCGAGGAGTTGAGTTGCCATGATACCACAACGAGGCACCTTAGGGACGGTGACTCGTAGAAATATCCCCTTAAGTGGCAAAAAGAATTACCTTTGATATAGAGATCATTTAGACTCTCTAAACCAGCCTAAGGCAATTCTCGAGCGATCATTTGGAGGGGGTCGGTAGAATGGCATACTCGGACTTGGATGATGTGGATTACCTTGTTGAAGACAACGTAATGGATGAATTTGCTTACCACCGGAAATGGAAGAGACCCATGTAGAATGGCACATTGGCGGTGCAAGCTGGGAACAAATGCAAATGCTGGGAATGATTCTGGTAACTGGGGAAGAACCCAACAATAGAGAGTGAATTCACTGTTTGAGAAGGTCATAGCATTGCCGAGGGAACTGAGAGCATCCCAATTAGAGCCGATGATGACACGTAGCGCTTGTGTGTGCTCTCAAGAACTTGAGCATTTCCACAATCATCAAGATTCTACCAATATCCGTGTCAATGATTCTGGCAACACAACTTACTACCATGATGAATACCGGTGGAAGATGCCGATGCAAAGGAAGATAACACCTTCTTAGATTTCACCTTGGCAAGGCCAAGGAAACAAACTCTGGATGATCGACCGAGAGACATTTAGCACTCCGCTTCTAATGTTCTCCTTGATGTGCTAGCGTAACCCATTCATAGATATGGTTTGATATCTAGAACATCAAGTAAAAGGTCGGACTTCGGGATCTCAAAATCCATAGGGGCAACTAGGGAGTAAATCCTACGAAATCCCTATGGGGAGGTGGCCAACTTCATCAATCAAGATATTATAATAACAGGTCTTCCGGCTGGGTGTGTTGGCCACGACATCCACTTTATTGGTTATCGCGCGACCAATATTATAATTCTTGGGAAATATTCCAACCATCATATCTGCCTGAGATTCAGATCTGGTTGGTGTCAGGATATTCCAGACTCATCGAGTCTAGGAAGAAAAACGGAAGTTTGCAACACAAATCGACGAGATGACGTTGCGGGATTCTCGGGAGATGAACTACGATAGCAAGCTCCAAAACATGAGCTGGTTCTGCTACTAACATGTGAACACGTTGTCCCAGACAAGCATGACCACATAGTAGTCTTATAATAAAACACTACCGAGTTCAGGAGGGGGAACCATCAACGAGGGTATCGAAGTCCTTACATAAGTCCGGATTAGCTCATATGAAGGAACTCCTTCTCCTTGAACAAATCAACCAGTGGCTTGGTGTGCTAGGGATACATATAGATTGAAGGTTGCAAGTCTTCAAACCACAGCATTCTTCGCACGTGTGCATGACTGATTTGGAATGATTCCAAAGAAAGCAACATTGACTTTCTCGAATCCACGGCGGCAACTTGCATCAGATGCACATGAATTAAAGGAAGTCACTACCTTCATCCAAACATATGCTTCATGAGCTAGCATGAACAAATGCTTTCAAAAGTTTCCAACACTAGCTTAATGTTCAACAATCATGGAGGGAATAAGGATGTTGTCAATGGGCTCAACAACAATTCATCTAGGTTTCCTTTTAAAAGGAATTCCATAGTTAAGTGAACACGGTGATAGCATTGGTCAGACCAAAGATGTAATGGTGTATGCTCGAGGGATCAACCACGAATAAGACAACATTACGAGCATCGTTGGTACTGATTTGATTTGACGATAGCCCACACTCAAATCAAAGGATTGATAAGACAATAGGTCCAGCAACTGATCACAAGGACCAATTAATGAAGATATCATCTTTCTTCAACACACACACACACAAGAATATCCCTTTGGAACGAACTAAGTTAGGCAAGCTTTTATCTTCCAACTCTCCAAGTTGTTGTCTAGCTTAACCAACTAGCTCAGGGGTATCCAACACGGATTCTTGGAGAAAGGGGTGGTTTACAGGATAAACCAACTTGATCACGAGCTCAACATAACAGTCAGGTGACGACCTGGTGATACTTCCAAGAAGATATTCAGAAATCACGAACCACCGGTATGTTACTAAGCTCGAGAACAATCTTGCTTTTCAGGGCAAGACGATATGATCAATAGAGCAAGGATTTGAAATAATCCTAACTCATCGATCGAGGAGTGAACCAGGAGAATGGACTAGGTAGCACGATCAATCTTAGAATGATGATTCAATAATCAACACACTAAGAATGAAATTATTGTCCTTTAACTACCCAGCAACGAGGTTGCTAGGCGTATTGATTTCACACATCACAATTCATTTGTCGGTATTCCGGTTGCATCAACACGAAGACCGAGGAATGACTAATGATGGCAAGAAGTATCACTGTACCAAGAGTTCATAGGATGGTGTGCAATTCCTATAACAATCCCGATATAAAGATGGTAATACTCCAAGGTAGAACAGAACAAAAGCTGGATTAGCAATTTGATCTGCGGAGCACAACTTCTTTGACCCAATCCTGGATATGGAAGAGGTACTGGAGTTTGTTTCTCCTAGTCATTCTGCGATAGAATGGCTTGACGGACCACAAGAGTAATAGGCATCGATAAACGAATGCATGCATACTCTTGACTATCAATTGATAGACGAAGGTCAGTAGACAACTAAAGAGGGACAACTCAAAGGAACACACGATTTTCTGAGTTGTGGATGCATGGTTTGGCATGTCGAACGAATTCAACATTTCTTCCAGATAACCCATGCAGAGAGGTAGGACTGGCAGAGTCACGATTTATGAATGGAGATCTCCTCAAGAGTACTCTAATTGTGATCTTTTGATCCAATAAACATCTGCCATAAGCGGTTCATAGTATTTGGAAGAAGGAAATACCACGGACCTCGAGGACTATCGCAAAGTTACTAATATCCTGAAGGAACTAGCAAACACTATCAACATGAAGTAAGTAGAGTGAATCTCGGGTTCAAGAACCCAGGAATAGAATACCTATTACAAAGTAGCATCACGGGATGCTTTCGAGAATGATGGCCAGAATCATCACACTGGGAACACAAATCATGGCTAAATTACTAGATGATCCCCTGAGACACCTAGGGTCATAATAATTATTCCAACATAAAGGTCGAGGCAGTAGAATACCTCAACTCAACAATTAGTGTGATTGAGCTGGCATAAAGGAGCATCGAAACCAGAGGGAAAGGATTTTGCAAATGCATCAGACTATTTAGAAACCTGGAATGACTCGGACAGCATAACGGCTGTAAATGCTCAGAAAAGACTCGAGACATTCACAAAAATGGTGGCATAACCACTCAGAAGCACAATATCAAGGTTTCGAGATCAACAATTAACATATGGAGGTAGTAGGAACTGAACTCAAGCTTAAATCCAACAATCTATAAGTCCACTGATTAGTAACACGTGATCCTTATAGAAAGAAGAGATAGCCTAGTTCTTAATCCCCGTAGAAGAGAAGATGATGACTCAGATCAGAAGGCATAAGGTATAAGGAGTAAAAAGAGCCTTACGTTCCATCCCACAATTAATTCCCCTACATATAACTAAAGAATTTCTAGACTCAACTTCGACCAGTTTGGCTTGGTAATCCTACAGGCAGTCAAGCTCTGATACCAACGCTGTCAGGACCCCGACTCAATGCCACATCGATCTAGCATGTAACACCTCATATCACTTTGCGGCCTCACGCACGGTATTCCCACGGGTGTCGCCTTACCTTTGCCCGGGACCGTTTGCGTCTTTTGGCACACGTATATGACAGTGTCGCTAGCATCCATATGATAAGGAGCCCGGGCTAACATGGCTAGTCGTAAACCCAAAGTGGCACAGACTTACAGGGACAGGCATGCATGACCCAGCATCGAACGTGTCGGTCATCAGCGAGTGAATCCAGGCTGTAGCACTGGGCTAGCAGGACTCCGGTGAACCGGGCTGTAGCGGGCTAACAGGACTCCGGTATTCATCGCGTGACATTTCCCCGAAGGGACAGACACAGGAACGGAGAAGGACACATGCCGGCCAGCCTAAGTGTTCCGGAGCAGTAGCAAACTACCATGGCTCGGTGGAAACACTAGGAGACATTTCCCGATAAGAGAGGCTACTAAAGATAAACAACTAGATAGTCAGATCCCACACATACCAAGCATTTCAATAACATACACACAATATGCTCGATATGTGCAATACAACATGGCATCACAAAATGACTCTACGACTCAAGTAGTTTATTCATTAGGCTCCGAGGAGCGAGATATTACAAACAGGGGTCTCACGACCCAACATTCAGAGCATACAAGTCAAAGCACAAGCGGAAGCTATCATGTCTGAGTACAGACATCTATAAATAAAAAAGGCTGAGAAGCCTGACTATCTATCAGATCCTGCCGAGGGCACAAGATCGTAGCTGAGGTAACAAGCTAAACGTTGAAGTCCAAGCGGAACTACTAGTGAGACTTAAGTCTCTCTGCAAAAACATAAAATAGGCAAACGTGAGTACAAATGTACCCAGCAAGACTTGGGTGTAGACCACGACCTACCTAAACACTCAAGTCTCTAGTCCAGGTTTATCGCCTATTCGGGTTCCATCCATGAGGAGATCCGGCCGGAGTTTCGCTCACAGCCCCAAACGATGTGAACAGGGTTCCGGGACACCAAACGGGCGCCCGGTATACCCGGCCACGTGCCTACCGCATCACAGCCCACCCCTACGGTCAGCGCTGTCCACGGCCTCCAGCATACTACAAACACCAGAAACTACTTGCAACTCCTGGACAGAGCACAAGGGTGAATAAGAAGTCGAGCGGGGTCATATTTTAGGGCCCAATGTATGGTAGTAACTGAATCATGGATCACAAACACAGAACTCAGTTCCTGAGGACGGCTTCAATGAGACAACCCACCATGTACTCCTACATGGCCTCTCACCGACACCTTTTACCAAATCGTGTTCACACACTTAGCTCAAACACAGTAGGACATGTTCACACACCTCTGATTCATCCCCGATGAATCAGACCTGACTCAACTCTAAGCAGTAGCAGGCATGACAAGCAAGCATGAATGAGTAGGCACAACAGGGCTCAAACAACTCCTACTCATGCTAGTGGGTTTCATCTATTTACTGTGGCAATGACATGTCATGCAAAGGATAAAGGGGTTCAGCTACCGCAGCAAGTAACAGATGAATCGGTGTTGTCCTAATGCATTAAAAGAGAGCAGGAGCGAGAGAGTAGGATTGTATCGGAATGAACAAGGGGGTCTTGCTTGCCTGGCACTTCTGAAGATAACATTGAGTCTTCATCAGTGTCAACGATCACATCATCGGTATCACATCTATCGAGAGGGGACAATTACCGGCAACACAGAAGGGAACACAATCAATGCAATGCACAATATAATGCATGATCATGACATGGCAAAATGAATGTGTTTTGGGCTAATGCAACTAAAACCAGATTAAATGAAGTTGGTTTGAATCCAAGATTCAAATTCAAACTCCATATGTGATTATTTAAATGTCATTTAATTGATTTGTGCTAAACAGCAGCTATAAGTTGTTCTAACATGCATGAAAATGGTATAGATGGATTCCTTGAATTTTTCTGATAATTTTTCATATATAATTTATTTAATTTGGAGTTACGGTTAATTTTCTATGATTTTTAGAAGTTTTAGGCATTTTCTGAAATTTCCTGAATAATATTAAATCCAGAAAATACTTATTGCGTCAGCCCCACGTCACAGTGACGTCAGCAGGGTCAACTGGGCGCTCAGAGTCAACCCTGACATGTGGGGCCACACGTCAGTGACACAGGTTAGACAGGGGGGGTTAGTTTAATTTAATTAAAGATTAGGGCACTAGGGCCCACATGTCAGTGGCTCTGGGGTTAGATTAGGTGGTGATTAGCTTAAGCTAATCACCTGATGGCGGGGGCCCACCTGTCATGGACCCAGGGGAGGTCAAAAGGTCAAACCCCCTGGCCGGCGGGGTCAACTCGCCGGCGTTTAGCCGCCGGCGAGGCTAAACGCGGCGGTGCAGGTGCGGGTTTCACGTACAGGGCACCGTTCGGGGCGCCGTTGGGCGCTATGGATAGCTGGGAGTGGCCCGCGGTGAGTGGTGCAGGTAGTTGGGTTCGGGGTCGCCGGAAAAGGCGCCGGCAACGAGCTTTGGCGGTGGTGGTGGTCGGTGATGCACGGGCGCGTCGCTACGGTGCGTCGGTGAGCAAAAGGAGAGGCTGGGCAGCACTTGCTAGGCACGGGGAGCACCACGAGCAGCATGGTGAGGCCAGAGGGGCATGGAGGCTATGCGTGCAGCAGCAATGGTGGACGGCGGCTTCAGTGCTCGTGGGGAACGGCGCTACAGCACGGGGGCGAGCACAAGGAGTTAGGGGATAAGGTAAGTGGCTCACGGCGAGTCAGACGGTGCAGACGGCGGGGCCGGGGAGGCTCTGGACGCGGCGAATCAAGCGACGGAGATCGCCGGCACCGAGGTTGAAGAAGACGTCCGGGGCGGCGATGCAGCGCTCCCTTGGTTGCTTGGCTCGGGGTGGACGAGGAGGACGACGATGCGGAGCTCGGGGATACGAAGAGGGAGCGAGGGAGTGGCTGTGGCTGCGGCAGTGACGAACGGCGGCGACGATGGCGTTCGGCCGTTCGCGGGAGAGGGAAACAGAGGAGGGGGAGGAGCACAGGGAGAATGAGAGGGGCCAGGGGGTGCGTGGCGTCTCCGTGGCGCAGGTCAGGACGAGGGAGGACAAGCAGGAGGTGGCCGGAGGACGTGGCCGCGGTCGCTCGCGTGCGGGCACGCAGCTGCTTCGGGGCGAGGGGAGGAAGACGACGGAGGGGCTGCGGTGGTGGTCTGGGCCAGTTGGCCAGGCCGCCTGCTGGGCCGGCCAGGTGGGCTGCCAGGTAGGTCCAGGTGAGTTCTCTCTCTCTCCTCTATTTTCTGTTTTCTATTATTTCTGCAACTGTAGGGCTTTATTAAAAATACTTAGGCATCTTAAAAAATCCTGGAATAATCAGGGGCTCTATTTAGATTATTTCCAACAGCCCACACTTATTTTCAGAATTATTTGGGCATTTAGAATATTTTATAGCATTTAAATGCCCAAATGCAAATAGAGTATGATTTAATTCAGAGCCCAATATGTCCTGCAAAAATATAAATCATTTTTGGTAGATGCTTTCACCTCAAACCAGAAATGTTGAACATTTTTAGAGGGCATTTTGGGTTTAATGAAAAAGATTTTATTTTGACCCTAGTTGAATTCATTTGGTGCTAGGGTTTAGTCAATTCCCATTTCAGGTTTAAATGAAATTTAAACATGATGCAACACTCTAATGCATGCACTAGGCATTGTCAGAACTAGGGATGTGACAGCTTGTTTCTCTCAGCTTCCATCATAACCTCGGCTAGGGAAGGAGGATGAGGCAGATTTGCATCCCTGACTTCACTGCCTTCGGCCTGCTCTTGAGGAGCAGGGTTAGTGCGCGTGTTGACCATCCTAGGTAAACAAAACAATGATTTAGTCAGAATGATAAAATTTCCGACATAGGATACAGAATGTAAGGAATAACTCGAAATGCAAGATGATCATCCGTATGACATGGTAGATACATAAACTGCTTCTTTATTCCATCGTCATACACACCATACAGGGTTTAGTACAAGACCAAACAAAGTACTATTACGGTGAAAAGAGGATTACATCTTATCGGAGGCATCCCAAGCTCCTATACATTGTTTTTCTACATCTCCGGAAAGAGTACAAACTAGGTCATATCCCATGAGTCACGCAGGACGATAGACGACACAGCTATCACGAACTAGTGATACTACCACTAACTCAGACCGATCCGTAGTAGTCCTCGTAGAAGTCACCTCCATAGCCTGGAAGCTCAACATGATCATCCGGAAACAGACGATCTCGCGGAGCTTGTGGACCATAGGGGCTAGGATGAGGTCGGGGACCAACAGACGGTGGCCTTCGGGGACCGCGAGGTGGGGTGATGCCTCCTACATCACGCCAACCCATCACGTCTGGCAGAGCAGATCTCACAGGGTAGAGATCGCGCATATCCGAATATCCAGCTTGCACCGCCGGTGCGAACCGAGTCAATGTGGCCCAGTGGTCAGCACGGGTATTGAAGAGCTCTAACCTCAAGGCCCGATTTTCACGGTCCTTATCCTCGAGCATCTCAGCAGTGGTGCGAGTCCGTGAATCCTCCTGGGTGGGGTCAGCATAGATAGCCTGGAGATACCCTTGTGCTCCCGGAAGTGATCCTGGCATATACCGGAAATCAGAGTCCCGAAATAGACCAGACCTGACTCGCATGATGGTCATCATAGAGTAGGCGGCGTCTTGCACAGCCATCTCAATAGTAACCCCGAGTCCATAGGAGCAGTGAAGGGGCTCGGTGGATCCAGGATAAGATGGGAATATCCTGACAGTGCAGAGATACTGGCTTTGATTGAAGTCCCGAAATTGCTCTTCGACCGTGTACTCAGGATACCAGCGGTATCCAGCCTCAGTCATTACCCTGACCAACATGGCAGTATGGCCGGGTACATCTAGGCATCGAGTCAGGCGAACCACTTGATTGAGGTCGCGAGTGGCCATCTGAAAGCACAATCATAATGCAAAGGCATTAGAATTTCTAACAAAATTTCGGCAGCATAACAGCTGTAAATGCTCAAGAAGGATTTTGAGACATTTGACAAAGAATTTCATACACACTCAACATCATCATATCAAGTTCTGAGTCCATCCTAGCAACATAATGTGTTAATGGGATTGAACTAGGCTTGTATCCATCAAACCTATAAGGTACTACTGATTAGTAACGCGTGATCCTGATAGAGAGAATAGATCCTAATTCCTTAACCCCCGGTGGAAGAATGGACTGACTCAGATCAGGATGTCATTAGATAAAGGAGTAAAAGAGCCTTACGTTCCAATCCACAAACAATTCCCCTACATATAACTAAAGAATTTCTAGACTCAACATCGACCAGTTTGGCTTGGAGAACCTACAGGCAGTCCGGCTCTGATGCCAACGCTGTCAGGACCCCGACTCGATGTCACATCGATCTAGCCGGTAACACCTCATATCACTTTGCGGCCTCACGCACGGTATCCCCACGGGTGTCGCCTTACCTTTGCCCGAGACCGTTTGCGCCTTTTGGCTCACGTATATGATAGTGTCGCTAGCATCCATATGATAAGGAGCCCGGGCTGACATGACTAGTCGTAAACCCAAAGTGGCACAGACTTACAGGGACAGGCATCCATCACCCAGCTTCGAACGTGTCAGTCATCAGCAAGTGGGTCCGGGCTGTAGCACTGGGCTAGCAGGACTCCGGTAAACCGGGCTGTAGCGGGCTAACAGGACTCCGGTACTCAATGCATGACATTTCCCCGAAGGGACAGACACAGGAACGAAGAAGGACACATGCCGGCCAGCCTATGTGTTCCAGAGCAGTAGCAAGCTACCATGGCTCAGCGGTAACACTAGGAGACATTTCCTAGTAAGAGAGGCTACTAAAGATAAACAACTAGGTAGTCAGATCCCACACATACCAAGCATTTCAATCATACACACAGTATGCTCGATATGTGCAAATACAACGAAGCATCACAACATGACTCTACGACACAAGTACTTTATTTAAGGCTCAGGGAGCCATACATAACATACACAAAGGTACGGGTCTCACGACCCAACATTCAAGTCATACAGTCATACAAACCAGCAGCAGAAGTAACTTGTCTGAGTACACACAACTAGTAAAATAAAAGAGGCTTGGAAAGCCTAACTATACTACGTGGTCCTTCACAAGCTCAGGATCACCACCTGGGCCTTTAGCCTACTCGTTGATGTCAACGTCTACATAGAACCCATCAGAAGGGGTTGCAGCGTCTTCTGTAAAAATGTAAATTATAGCAACATGAGTACAAAGGTACTCAGCAAGACTTACATCAGATCCTACATACATGCATATTATCAAGAAGGGTTGGTGGAGTTATTGCAGCAAGCCAGCTTTGACTCTTGGCTAGACTATCCTACGATACTTCAACTTGAAATGGTTTTGCGCACACGAGTCCACTACTCACCACTTCAATACACTACCGAGGATCCGCCTCCGTCTTCCTACGGAAGAGCCATCCTCGGCACTCACACTTATCTTGAGGCTTTTAGTAGTTTCCATTTACTTGTCTATGAACTGTATAGGCAACCAAGTAGTCCTTTACCGCGGACGCGGCTATTCGAATAGATCATGATAACCCTGCAGGGGTGTACTTCTTCATACATGTTTCCACCACTTAGCGTCTGCACACGACATGTGCTCGGCAGACTTCAAGCGAAAGCCGACGTGGGTGTAGACCACGACCTACCTAAACACTTAAGCCTCTAGTCCAGGTTTATCGCCTATCCAGGTTCCATCCGCAGGGAGTCCGGCCGAGGTTTCCCATACGGCCCCGAACGATGTGAACAGGGTTCCCCGAGATACCTAACGGGTATTCGGTACACCCGGCCACGTACCTACCGCATCACAGCCCACCCCTACGGTCAGCGCTGTCCACGGCCTCCAGTAGGCTACAAACACCAGAAACTACTTGCAACTCCTGGACAGAGAGCTAGGGTGAATAAGAAGTCGAGCGGGGTCATATTTCAGGGCCCAATGCATGGTAGTAGCTGTATCTTAAATCACACATACAGATCTCAGTGCTTAAGGTCGGCTTCAATGAAACAACCCACCATGTACTCCTACATGGCCTCTCATCGATACCTTTACCAAATCGTGTTCACCACACCACTCTCATTACCGACATAATCATTTCACTCTAGCCCATCACCCAGATGAACCAGACCTGACACGACTCTAAGCATAGCAGGCATAGCAAGGTAGGAACAACACATACATATGGCTCAATCAACTCCTACACATGCTAGTGGGTTTCATCTAGTTACTGTGGCAATGACAGGTCATGCAGAGGAAATGGGTTCAACTACCGTAGCACACAGCAGTTTGAAACGCGTTGTCTTAATGCAGTAAAAGAGAGCAGGAGCGAGAACATGGGATTGTATCGATATGATCAAATGGTTGGTTGCTTGCCTGATGGTTCGATGCACTGATACGGTTCTTCGTTAGGGTAATCACGGTACTCCTCGGAGGCAGAACCTGTCGCAAAGGACACCGATACACAACCATCACCAAACAATGTGCAACAATATGATGCATGCATGAAACATGGCAATATGAGTGTGTTGGGCTAATGCAACTAAAACCAGAAGGGTTTGAACCAATTTGAATCAAAGATTCAAATTTCAAACTCAAACATGGCCTTTTAAAGTGCTTTTCCTTGTTCTGCATTAAACATCAAGTTAACTTGTTTAGTCATGCATGAAAATAGTACAGATGGATAGATTGGATTTTTCTGATCATTTTTCATATATAATTTGTCTGATTTGGAGTTACAGAATAAAAGTTATGAATTTTTGAAGTTTAAATTATATTCTGGAATTTCCTGATTTAATTTAAATCCAGAAATATATATATTGCGCCAGCATGACGTCAGCACGACGTCAGCGGTCAACTGCGGCTGGCTGGGGTCAAACCTGACGTGTGGGGTCCACACGTCAGTGACAGGGGGTTTAACAGGGGTTAGTTTAATCCTAATTAAGAGTTAGTGGCGCTGGGGCCCACTGGTCAGTGTCAGGGGGGTTAATTAACAGTGATTAGCATTAAGCTAACCACCTGGCCGACGGGGCCCACGCGTCAGTGACTCTGGGGGGGTCAAACCCCAGGTTGAACAAGTCAAACCCGCCGGCGGTTAGTCGCCGGCGAGGTCCGCGGCGTACATGTGCCCCGGGTTTCCTCTGTGGTGCTCCAAACGGCGTGCGGCTAGGTGCGTTGGAAAGCTAGCTCGATGGCGCGTCGGGCGGTGGCCGTGGCTGGGCCTGGGGTGGCCGGAGTCGACGGCGGCGAGCTCGGCTGCGGCCGCCGGGGTTCGGTCGTGCACGGAAACGTGGTTGGAGCTCGAAGGCGAGCGAGGCAAGGTGCTAGGGATGCTCTACGGGGCCTTACGAACTTGTTGGACTCGCCGGGGTGACCAAATGGTCACCGGAGCTGCGTCGACGGCGAGCTCGGCGACGGTGGAGGTTCGGCCGTGGTGGGAAACGGAGTTACGGCGCGGGAACGAGGGGGAGAAGAGGGGGAAACGGTGGCGGAGCTCACCGCGGTTGCAGCGGGCGTCGAAGCGGGCTCGGGGACGCACTGGAGACGGCGAATCGACGGCGATGGTGGTCGGAGCCCAAGGAGGAAGACGATGGCGACGGCGGCTCCACAGGGCGTCCGGCGTCTTGTGGCTTGACGGAGAGCTTCAGGGCGAGGGGCGGAGCTCCTGCTCGAGTCGGGGAGGCGAGGGGAGGCCGGTAGCGGCGGCTATGGCGAACGGCGGCGATGGGTGCGTTCGGACACGGGAGAGAGAGAGCGAGGGAGAGGAGAGGAAGAACCGGGGGAGAGTGAGAGAGTACGGGGGGGGGGGGCGTGGCGTCGTTCCAGGGCATCCAGACGAGGAGGGGAGAGGCAGGCAGGCAGGCGAGCTGGTGGCGTGGCGCGGTGGCGCGCGCGCGCGCCGGGCACACTCCCCTCCCTCTGTCGAGGACGAAGACGACAGAGGAGGAGGCGGGCTGGGCCGCCTGCTGGCTGGGCCGGCCAGCTACTGCTGGGCTGCACAGGGAGGAGCCCCAGGTAAGCTTCTCCCTCTTTATTTATTTTTGTTTTCTAATTTCTGTCATTTGTTTTGATTTAAATAAAATATTAAATCAATTTATTACCTTATGCCAATTTTTGCAGGAGCTAGATATATTTTTCCAGAGCTCCCCAACAGGTGGCATAATTTTTGGACATATATTAATATATATAACTAATATTTTCCAATGCAAATAGTTATGCATTAATTCCAAATGCCCAAAATAAATACCTATGAGCTCTTAAAAATATTGGTTTGATTTTTATCTCTGTCCAATATTTTCAGAGAGCAACATGAGTATTTTCTTGGACCCTTTGGGAGAAATTTTTATTTGGGTCATTTTCAAAATGATTCTGAGGGTTTCACAAATCCCCATTTCAAGTTTCTGATGAAAGAGTAAACATGATGCAACACTCTAATGCATGACTAGCTAGGGTGTGACAGAGAAATCCCCATCAAAGTACATAATCCAGTGACTACTTGCCTCTTTATCGAGAAGGGTGGTCTCCTGAACTTCTTCTTCGGGTGTGGATGCCCATTCCGCTATGAACTCTTCCAAAGCCCTGCTCTTGATTGTTGAAGTACTTTAAAATCTAAGTCCAAAGCTCGACAGCTCCAATGCCCACTCCATAATCCTCCCAGTTGCATCTGGATTATGCATAATTCGTTGCAACGGGAGGCGAGTGACGACGGTGATCTCGTGTGCTTGAAAGTAGTGGCACAGCTTTCTCGATGCCATAAAAAGGCCGAAAAGCAACTTCTGCATGCCAGAATACCTTGAACTAGCTCCCTTCAAAAGGGAGCTGACAAAGTAGACTGGGTGCTACACCACCTTCATCTTCTGTGTTCTCTCATTCGCTTGCGTAGACTCTGTCTTGTCGGAGCCAGGCTCTGCCAGGGGTTCTGCCTTGCTGGCATCGGACCCTTCCGGCCCTGGTGCCTCATCCGATGGCCTTGCTATTGTTGTTGCCCCTTCCCGAACTCCCTCTCCACCACTAGCTCAGCACTAACCACTTGATTCGTTGCCACCAAGTACAACAGCAATGACTCTTGTGGTTTATCCACGACCAGTATCGGCGTGGAGGAGAGGTACCTCTTTAAATCTTGCAGCTCTGCCTCTGCCTCCGGAGTCCATTTCATTGGACCCGCATTTTTCATAAGTTTGAAAAAGGGGAGGGCGCGCTCAGCAGACTTAGAGATAAACCTACTCCGGGTGGCAACGCAGCCGGCAAGCCTACGGACGTCCTTAACTCGCCTGGGCGCCTCAATCTGCTCAATGGCTTTGATTTTGTCGGGGTTGGCTTTGATTCCGCATTGAGACACAAAGAACCCAAGAAATTTGCCGGATGGGACGCGGAACACACACTTCTCTGGGTTGAGCTTGAGGTTGATCTTGCGCAAATTTGCAAAGGTTTCTTCCTGGTCCTACACGAGCGTGCCCTGTCCTTGGTTTTGACTACTATATCGTCCATGTATGCCTCCATATTTCTATGGAGCTGGGGCTCAAAACCAATCTCGACTGCTCGGGTAAAGGTCGAACTAGCACTCTTCAACCCGAAAGGCATCCATACGAAACAACACATACCACATGGGTGATGAACGAGGTCTCTTTCTTCATCTTCCCTCATCATGAAGATCTGATGATATCCTAAGTAAGCGTGAAGGAACGACAGTAGGTTGCACCCAGTAGTGGAGTCTACTATCCGGTCGATACGTGGCAATGGTAAGGGATCCTTTGGACATGCTTTATTGATATCAGTATAGTCGATACATAGCCTCCACTTCCCATTCGCCTTACGTACTAGGACCCGATAGGCCAACCACGTCGGGTGGAGTACTCCCTTGACCAAACCTGCCGCCTCCAACTTCCTGATCTCCTCGACAATGAACTCTTGTCATTTCAAAGCTTGCTTCTGACCTTCTTCTTGACGAGCCATGCATGGGGGTAGACAACAAGATGGTTCTCAATCACCTCCCTGGGAACGCCGGGGATGTCGGATGCTTGCCATGCAAACACGTTGACATTTGCCTGCAGGAAGGCGACGAGCTTGCTTTCCTGTTTGCTGTCAAGGGTGGAGCTTATGGTAAAAGCTCCACCCATGCCATCCTCCCTAATGGACACGTTCTTGGTTTCCGGCGGGGCCGCCTTAGACTTTTTGCTCTTGCCGGTAGAGCTCTTTAGCACGTCCTCAGCGGGAACATAACACTCCGAGGAGGCGCATTTGCCGGAGTAAGTGCAGCAACCCTTGCCGGAGCCAGGAGTCTTTCCGGCGGCCGTGGCCTTGCTGGTCTTCTTCTCGGTGGTGGGAGCAGGTGCCTTGGCGGCAGACGCTGCAACCGCATCTCGATAGAGCTGATCAACATAGATGAGCACATCCTTCTTATCGCAGCTGACAATGATGATGCTCATCGGGCCAGGCATCTTCAACTTGTTATATGCGTAGTGCGATGCCACCATGAACTTGGCCAGTGTTGGGCGGCCAAGGATCCCATTGTATGGCAGTGGGATCTTGACAACATCGAAAATGATTCTTTCTATCCTGTAGTTGAGGTCGCCACCAAACGTAACTGGTAACGTGACTTTTACCTTGCGCTGGCTCCTCCCCGGATTGATCCCTTGGAACGTACCCGTTTCTTCAAGATCTTCATCAGGGATCTGCAGCGTCTTGATCATGTTGGGCGAGATCAAGTTCAGGCCGGCCCCACCATCAACTAACATCTTCGTCACCTTGAGGTTGCGTATTGTTGGGGATACCAACAACGACAAACACTCGACCGCAGTTATGCGATTAGGGTGATCCTCGGCGTCCAAAATGATAGGCGTGTGGGACCACCTTAGCGGCTTCTGGGTGTCGACCATCGGTTCCGCTGCATTAATCTCACGCACCCACTGTTTCACTTGGCGGTGGGAAGAATGCAACGAGGCACCTCCGCCAACACACATGAGTTCTGTTGCTGTCGGATTTTGGGTTCCGGCAGACCCTTGAGGTTCGAACACTAGGGTGCACACGGAGATCACACCCCCAGCCTACCCATGTCTCACCGCCTCGCTAGGACCTAAACTACACGAAGAACAACACAAAGGACACAAGATTTATACTGGATCAGGCCACCATTGTGGTGTAGTACCCTACTCCAGTGTGTGGTGTGGTGGATTGCCTCTGGGGCTGATGAACAATACAAGGGAAGAACAGCCTCGCGAGGGTATGTTCTTATGGTGGTGTTGTACCTTTGGAGGGATCGATTCGAGATGCCGATGGATACGTCCTTCCTACCCTGGGGGTGGCTAGCCCTATTTATAGGCGGAGGCCCTCGGCCTCTTCGCAAATATTGAGCAGGAAGGGCGCTGACAATTGGCCATTTTGAAGGGGAACATCTAGTACACTTATCCTGACTAAAGTTGGTCCTCGCCTGCCAAAGACCCTGATGATGATGTTGGCTTGGGCTCCAGGATGACCTCCGTTCTGCCGCCCTGCTGGTCTTGGTCTTGTTGCACCGAAATGGTTGCCTTTGCTTGATAACCTTGCCTGCGCTTGCCACCTTTGCACCAAAGGGGAAACAAGGACTCTGCGCAGGCCCGCGCCCTCCTGGCGCCCGCCTGGCCTTGGTCGTCATGGCTTGCGTCACGGGCACCTCGTGAGGTACCCCGCCTTGATCTCTCTGCCTTCTCGCGAGCCAGCCTGACGAGGCCATGCCTGAGGAAGCCTCCTGATGCCCTTCCCCGCGAGGCTTGGCCCCTCGCGAGGATCTTGAGCATGTGTCGTTGAAGATGGGCCGCACTGGGCCACTCCTCGAGCCACCCCGCAGGCCGCAGGTAGGCAAGTCTGGGTACCCCCCTTCCCAGAACGCCGACAATAGCCCCCGGGCCCAAGGCACACTCGGACTTGGCTTAGCAGAGAAGCGAAGAGGCAAGTGAGAAGCGCCGCGGGCCCCAATAGCCTGCGGCCTTGGGCGCCGCGTGGCGGTTGATTGGACGTGGGCATCCCTGTTCCCCCACGCCTCCTTATTTTGCGCTCAGCTAGGCGGACCCGTGGGTGCACACAATCTCCCCTCTCCTCGCCGCTCGCGCGCCTCCTGCTCTTCCTTCTCTCAAGCTCCAGGCTCCGCCTCCAATCCAATCTTGAATCCTCCCCCTTCCCGTTGCCATGGCTCTGACGAAGAAGGGAAAGGGGCAAAAGTTTGTGCCCTCGTCCGGCCCGTCGCCGTCGACGGCTCCCGCCGTCGATAAGTCGATCATACTCAACCTGGAAGGCTTGGACAAGGTCAGTTCCGCTATTGCTACCATATTCAACGAGTGTGTGAGGACGACGGTCTGGCCCGCGTATCACTTCTCCATTGATAGGATAGCCACCGAGGTTCAGTACTTTGCTGACGCCCTGTGGGCAGGATTGGTTCCCCCCTTTTCCAATTTCTTCAATGCCGTTCTTTCCCACTACCAGATCCACATGATGCATTTGGGTCCTGAATCCATTGCTCTTCTTGATTTTTTCGCTTTTGTTTGCGAGGCGATGATGGGCATCCCTCCTTCCGTTGCTTTGCTGCGCCATTTCTTCTGTTTGCGCCTCAGTGACCCCTTCCAACGCTCGGGGTGCGTGAGCTTCTTTGCCGTGCCAGAAACAGAGGCCTCGGGAATTGACTTCAGACTCCCTCCTCCTGCGATTGGTTTCCGAGAGCGGTGGCTGTACGTGGATGTCGGAGTACTCAGCCCCCTGCTCTCGGAGCCCACCTTGCCTGTCATACCCAATTCGGGCTGGGGCCAGGAGACTCTCACGAGCCCTCAGCTCGTCTTCGTCTGGCATCACTTGGCGTACTTGAGAGCGCTCAGTGTGACGGCACCCAAGGTGGTGAAGGAGTTCCTCCTGCGCCACATTGCCCCTCTCTAGCGTCATTCCCGCCGGATGTGGTCTTCCGGGGGGCGTGGAGACCGCATGAGGCTCCAAGAGGAAGATCTGACACCTAAAGTGATGAGGAAGGTTCTCATGATCCTAACTGGCGACCCTTCTCCTGGCAGCATCCAGCATGGTGGTGTCTTGTTGTACCTCTGCTCGAACAGGGGTGACTTCGTGAGGCAGATGCCTAGCTTCGACGAATGGGGGCTGCGCCCTGCAGGCCTCAGGGGGCCTCGCGAGAACCCAGTCATGGTGGTCGCCCTTCTGGTTGCCCACGACGGTCCCTCCTCAAGTGGTGGAGCTGGGAGGCAGGGGCCGCCGGGGGCTGACGCGACCGCTATCGGGATGACGACGCCAAGCGGGGCTCCTGAGGTGGTAGCTCCTGAAGTCCATCCTGCGGCGACAGAAGGGGCTGACCCGCAGCCCGCAGTCCCAGTGGTAGAGGCCTCTGATGCCCCAGCCACCCTCCATGGTGCGGCGCCTGGCAGCAGGCGCCAGGGTGACGGCCCCGACGTCGACCTCATCGGCGCTTCCTCCTCGTCACAGGCTGGCCCTTGCGCCGAGCTCCTGGGCTGCTTCCGAGTGGACTTCGAGGCTCTCCGAAAGAGGAGGGAGGCCTTGGGTGATGATTACCCTTGCCGCCTACTGAAGCGTAGGAAGTACTTCGCCACCGATGAGTAAGCCTTTCCCTTTCTCTGTTCCTTACTTTCCGGCTGCTTCAACTTATTATCACCCTGCAGGGCCCTTCCTGCCGAGTTCGCGGAGATGGCTGAGGAGCCATCCCTCCGGGCCCCGCCCTCTCCTCCTTCCCCAAGCGCCCCGGGCTCCAGCACTGCCCTTGTGGTGAGGCCGGTCGGAGAGGCGGGCCATCCTGTGGTGCATCCCGATTCTGCGCTCCTCGTGACCATCCTTCGCGAGCCCTCCGGGGGCATAGCCAGCCTGCCCTAGGCTCTTCGACTGGCTGTGGACGGCGTCGGGCTAAGGTCAGCCTTGCGGTCTTCTTTGGAGGGCGAACTGGTCCCGGGCCAGGCTTTCGATGAGGCGCGTCTGGTCACCGCGAGGACGCCAGCCCCTAGCCCCCTACCTGGAGGGGGCGCGCTGGTCCGTGGCCCTCCCCGCATGCTCGAGGTGGAAGGCGATGCAGAAGACATGCTCGAGCGCGCTCGGGAGCACCGCGCCCTCCACCAAGGGTTCCTCCGGAGGGCGGCGGACGGAGTGATCCAGCTTGGTGTAGAGCTTGATGATGAGGATGCATGTCTTGAGGCCGAGGGCCTGCGCCTAGCTGAGGAGAGGCGCAAGCTGAAGGTGGTCGTCGCCCTTGCACGCCACCAGCGTGACCTTGACAATGAGAAGGCCGAGGTGTCGCTGGCAGCTTCTCGAGAGGCCTGCTCCCGGGCCATCTTGGAGGCTCAGGAGGCTGACCGTCGGCGCAAGGTCGCAGAAGAGCGGGCGTGGGAGCTCCGGGCCTGGAGTAGCTCCCTGGAGGAGCAGGTGGAGTTGCATGAGGCGGCCCTTGCATCGATGGAGGGGGCTTCGGCCGACCGGGCGGAGCTCCAGAGACGCGAGGAGGCTCTAACGATGGAAGCCACCAAACGCACCCTGAACCTCGAGCGGTTGGAGACAAGGGAGCGCATGGTGATGCGGGCGGAGGATGACGTTGCTGAGAGGGAAGCCCGAGCCGCAGAAGAGGTTGATCGCCAGGTGGTGGCGGCCTGCTTGAACCTTGAGCGCGAGTTCAAGGAGAGGCTGGAGTTGATCAAGGTTGAAGCAGAGAGGAGGACCACTGCCCTGAAGGCCAAGCTGGATGAAGTGACGCGGCGCGGGGACGCTGCCCAAGCCGCTCTTGGCGCGGCACAGGAAGAACTGGCTTCCTCCCACACCGAGGTGCTTCTTCTCCACCAAAGGATGGACGCGGCCGAGGCCGTTGCATGGCGGAATGAGGACGAGATACGTCGGCGGCAGACCTTGGAGCACGTGCATAGCCCCATGCTCTGTGAGCTCCAGGAAAGAGCCAACGCGGACCTGGGTATCATCTGCGAGGCAGCCGTTGGGGAACCTCGTGTGGTCAACTATGCTGGTAATCTTCAGTTCTTCATCGACGTGGTGACGCAGCTGGAGGCTCGGGCGGGCAGAGCCGACAGGTTGGTGGAGGAGAGGAGCCGTGCCCTACTGGGGCATGCTTTTTCTTGCGTCTTCAGTCATCTCCAGAATATGGATCACCATTTCGACTTTGACGCCGCCATCGCACCGGTACCCCTGGCGATCCAGTGCGATCTGGCGCGTTGGGTGGAAGACAACGTGGACGCCGTTGTCAGGGCTTTCACCTCCGGTGACGACGGCATGGTCGTGGCTGCTGATGAGGGCGGAGTGGTGAACGGCTCAGGTGCTGTTGGCGGCGGCGCGGAAGGTGATGGCGAGGCCAGTGATGCCAGTGGCGACTCCGAAGGTGTCCCTGAGGATGCATCGGGGGATTTATCCGATTGACCGCGTGTTGTTCCTTCTTTCATCCTGCGCAGAGAGAGTTCGGGCTTGGTCCAGAGGATTGTAAGAGCATTTTGGTTGGGGGAGCCCCTCATGTAAAAACTTGCAATTAGCGTATTTGTAGACATGATATCACCCGTGTGCCTGCGCCCGCTGACCGGTCTTGTGGCGAGTCGACTGGCCCATTACCTTTGACCCATACGGGCCCCTAGCCTTTAGGGGGGCCGTGGTGTCATGAATGTCTCCTGAGCGAGCCTGTTGGACCTGCAAGGAGAACCTCTGGAGAGGGCGCCGTGACGACAGCCTGGGATGCGCGCATGCTAGGCCTAACCCGGCTCGCGAGGGGCTCACGAGGGGAGGCGACTGAGGCCGGACGGACGCAAAGAGGTGACCAGAACGCGAGAGATTGCTCGAACGAGACTAAACACCCCTTCCCCGAACACACACAAGTCTCAAGCTCAAATCCAACTTAAATCCGAACAGGGAAAAGCAACAACCAAGGGGAAAAGCAAGGAAAGCAGAAAAAGCCGCGTCCGGCACCTAGTCTAGTCTTCGACGTCTTCTCACCAGTGCGGAGCTAAGTGCTACCACTAGGCATGGGCGGGAGCCCCCGAGGCCCGAGGGCGGCTCTCCGGAGACTCCGGGGCGTGTACAGCCCCACTCATTATTATGTGAGAGTGTCACGGGGCGGCGAGCTTCACAGGCACTGGGCCTTCTTCACAGGTACCGGCCTTGCTTCATATCGCCAGACAAGGGCCCCGCCTTGCGCCACACTCTAGTGCCATCGACGACAGTCGGAGACCGAGGACGCCGCCGATGGGGTAGAGCGGTCGCCAGCGGTTCCCCCAACGACCACGGGTCCTCTGCCGGGGGTAGGCCCTGAGGCACCTCCCCGGCAGAGGGCCTACCTCCTGAGGACACCTTGCTCCGAACGCCGCGGTGGTGATGCCGGATCCCGGCCCCTCTCCTGCAGCCCCCAGCGCCCTCCTCCTTAGGGGTAGGAAGCTGCTGGACTGGGGCAGCCATCTGCCGCGACGACCTGTACCTCCTGGGACCCACGGTTAGCGTATGCTTGCTCCTGAGGAATTAGCGGTACCCAATAATCGCTGCCTCCAGCGCGGTCGACGGGGCTTTCCCGAGGCTCATGAAAGAGCTCAGCTTCAGGTGTCTCTTCCCCCCAGCTTGGGCCGAGGAAAAAGTTGTGATCTTCCTCCTGTGCGTGCCCTTGATCCATCATGTGGGGAACGTACTCCTCCGGGGCCGCCACCCCGAACGCTTCGCTGTAGTGCCCAGTGTGCCACGCAGCCCTGCTTGAGGCGCCCACCTGGGGGTGGTGGCGCGATGGCCCGCTGGCTGGGGGCGGAGGCAGCGCCGTTGGTGACCAGGTGCTGACGGCCAGGGTGGTGTTGGAGTGGCCCAGGAACCCGCTCGGGGCTGTGCGGGCGCGCGTGGGGCCTCCGTGCGATCCGCCTTGGGCCTGAGGGGGCAGCTGGGTGCAGAAGGGGTGAGCCCCCGAGGCTGCGGAGCCCAGAAGCTCGGCCACCCACTCCAGTAGCACGTCGCGGCCGCCTTCTTGAAGCCTGCATTGCAGCAGCTCTCACGCTACTGTGAGCGCAACCCTTGAGTTCGCCTACTCTCGCCGCGAGTATGGCGCCACAGCCGTGGCGTGGATTGAGGCCCTGGCTGCCGACCGCACCTGCCGTGGCGTGAGAGCTGGTGCCGCTTGGTCGCGTCGCCCGCGGACCGCAGCGCCTTGCGGACTGCAGGCTTCCTAGGGCGCAGGGTTGAGGTCGCCCTGGGCAGGCGTCTCTGTGCGGGCAGGCCACGCCGCCCAGGGATCGGGATTGCCCGTCGGGTCGCCGGACATGTTGATGATGGTGCGACGGGCGGCGAAACACGAGGCGACGGAAGGCGGATTCCGGTGCACCCCTACCTGGCGCGCCAAATGTCGGATTTCGGGTTCCGGCAAACCCTTGAGGTTCGAACATTGGGGTGCACGCGGAGATCACACCCCCAGCCTACCCATGTCTCACCGCCTCGCGAGGACCTAAACTACACAAAGAACAACACAAAGGACACAAGATTTATACTGGTTCAGGCCACCATTGTGGTGTAATACCCTACTCCAGCGTGTGGTGTGGTGGATTGCCTCTGGGGCTGATGAACAATACAAGGGAAGAACAGCCTCGCGAGGGTATGTTCCTCTGGTGGTGGTGTCCCTTTGGAGGGATCGATTCGAGATGCCGATGGATCCATCCATCCTACCCTGGGGGTGGCTAGCCCTATTTATAGGCGGAGGCCCTGGGCCTCTTCCCAATTATTGACGGGAAGGGCGCCAACAATTGGCCATTTTGAAGGGGAACATCTAGTACGCTTATCCTGACTAAAGTTGGTCCTCGCCTGCCAAAGACCCTGACGATGACGCTGGCTTGGGCTCCACGATGACCTCCGTTCTGCCGCCCTGCTGGTCTTGGTCTTGTTCAACCGAAATGGTTGCCTTTGCTTGATACCCTTGCCTGCGCTTGCGCCCTTTGCACCAAAGGGGAAACAAGGACTCTGCGCAGGCTGGCGCCCGCCTTGCCTTTTTCGTCATGGCTTGCGTCACGGGCACCTCGTGAGGTATCCCGCCTTGATCTCTTAGCCTTCTCGCGAGCCAGCCTGACGAGGCCGTGCCTGAGGAAGCCTCTTGTCGCCCGTCCCCGTGAGGCTTGGCCCCTCGCGAGGGTCTTGAGCATGTGTCGTTGAAGATGGGCCGTACTGGGCCACTCCTCGAGCCACTCCGTAGGCCGCAGTCAGGCAAGTCTGGGTACCCCCGTTCCCAGAACACCGACAGTTGCCTTCTGGAACTCACGCTCGGCGGATTCGTCATCATCATCGTGATCGTAATCTTCTTCTTTCTTGTTGCGACCCCGAGCAGGCCTCTCTTATTGACTTTCCTTTTCGTCGCGTCCTCCTCGGCCGCCGTGCTTCTTGCCGGATCCTTCAATGCCTCCTTGGCCCTTATCCTTGTCTCGTCTCTCATACTCAGCCCTTTGGTTCTCCATTAGCAGCTCCACTTGGCGGTAGTTCTTAAGGTTGTGGCCCTTGGTACGGTGAATCTTGCAGTACTGCTTGTCGGAGCTCTCTGACTTGTCGGCAGCCGCCAAGGCCCGATAGGCGTTGCACCCGGCAATATCATTGCTGGGGGCGTCAATCTTGGACTTCTTGGTGGCGGCGGGGTCGCCGGATTCCTCTACGATAGGCACCGTCTGGCACTTGCGCTTCCTGTTACACCGTCGGCCCTTTATCGCCAGGGCGGCAGCATCTTCATCTTCAGAGTCACTTCCCACATCGGCATCCTCGCTGGGGTACTTCCTTCCTTCCTCAGCCTGGGCGCATATCTCGGCCAGAACATACAGTTCGGCAACATCTGCAACCTTGTTCATCACCAGCTCTTCACACATCTTATGATTGTGCATGTTCTGATGGAACGCGCTGATGACGGCGGCGGGATGAACATCGGGGATGTTGTACTTCACACGGCTGAATCTCTGTGTGTACTTGCGCAAACATTCACCGTCCCTTTGAGGGATCACATGCAAATTGCTTGCCTGGCCAGGAGCTACGTGGCCGCCCATGAAGGCACCAACAAACTCGTGGCACAGATCCAACCAAGAGGATATGGAGTCTATCGACAAATGCATCAACCATGACCTGACGTTGGGCTTGAGTGCCAACGGGAAATAGTTGGCAAGTACCTCGTCGTCTCGTGCTCTGGCAGCCTGCATCGCAATGGTGTAAACGCTTAGGAACTCAGACGGGTGGGTCTTGCCGTGGTACTTCTCCGGGACCTGTGGTTTGAACACACGGGTGTTGGGCCACTGGAAGTGCTGCGGCTCATGGGTGAATGCTGGACAGGTTATTACATAGGGCAAGTCACCAGTGTCCCCCGGCGCAGGCTTGTACGTAGTAGGCCCAACACGCCTATCGGACTGGTGACGTGCATCTCGTCGCCACTCGATAGTGGTCCGAGCGTCTTCCTTGAGGTGCTCTCGAAGAACTTGATATTGGTCATGACGCGTCCATGGGTCAGACGACGCCATGTACACGTTATTATGGGCGTCAACCCGACGGGCCGTCCGTGGTGGAGGGGAGTGCACCGTAGTCCCGGCGCCTCCAACCCTTCCACTGTCGATATGCGTCGGCTCGTCGGTTCGGGGCCGCGAGGGACTTGCTTCCCGATGGCATCCCTGTTGGCATGGCCAATAAGGCTTTGGATGGCAGCCCTCACTCTTCCTGCTTCTCCAAGGCAGGAGGAAAGTCGGGGAGTAGTTGCGCTCGTGACAGTGCTTTTGCTCGCGTGGGTGGCAGCGACAAGCGTGAGGAATGGGAGGAACTCGGACTTCAAACTATGTTAGAAGGAGTCCCATCACGATTCCGTGGCCGCACGCCCTTCTCGCCAACATCATGGCGTGCATGTCGGCCCTGCACATCTTGAGAGTGACACTAAGGGCTTTTGCCTTGGCGACGCCTGGGGTCCTCAACATTGCGGCGCTGTTTGTTGCGCACGAGCTGAGAGGACCGTGGCGCGTGCGTTGGCAGGGTCGCCACCCTGCCCTTGGAGGTCCCTGCGCCACCCGCAGGTAGTGCAGCTCCTTCCTTGGGCGTAGCAGCGTGCAGACCGCCGTCGCCGCTGCGGAGGACACCGCTCGCCTGGCTTCTCGTATTTGGATGATGTGGGCGATCTTGATCTCCTCCACCACTGGCACCCACCACATCGTCCGTCCGCGTTGGCACAAGCGGAGCGGCTTCGGACGGGCGCTGCGATCGTCTTCTTCTTTGGTGCCATGGCAATGAAGAGAATACTGTACTAACTAACATACCAGATTCTAACAAATAATTGCCCCTACCTGGCGCGTCAAGGATGCCGGGGAAAACGAACAGCTATGGGGTCACAAGGATCCCTTGTACGTTCAGCGGGGATTAGCTGTACGGCGAGCTGGTCGAGCCATTAGCACACAGGGGTTTTACCCAGGTTCGGGCCGCAAAGATGCATAACACCCTAGTACTGCCTGTTTGGATATATGTGTTCTTGAGCTTTTGAACTAGCTACGATGCGAGCCCGGTCCAAAAGTCCAAATCCTCTCTCTGTATGCCTTGGGCCTTCTTTTATACAAAAAAGGGGTTGCCACAGTGGCACACAGGAGGTGGCAAGCTACAGTGTCTGAGCTTATCGCTCGACACCGCAGGACAAACGCATTTAATGTGCTGCCTATGTGCCCTCTTCTTTTATTGGGGACAGCAATAGAAGCCATCTCGTCCGTCCCTGCTCTCCTTCGCCTTGAGATGCGTCCAAGATGACGAGGCATGCAGCACCACACTAGCTAACTAGCTACTGTGTTGGTGTGATGGTAAGGCCTTCACGAAGATCTGCATGCCGCCACGCAAGCGTCTGCTTAGTTAGCATGCCGATCATCACACATGAGTGGTGGTGAGGTGGCCGGGGGCCTTGGAGTCGTCCCCAGCAAGGGTCTTGCCGGGGGTCTTCACCTCCTGCTCCCACGTGGGCCCGTGGGCTATCGATCTTTACGAGGATCTGTATGCTACCAAGCATGCAGATCTTGGTCTTAATGTTGTTGATGGTGTCAGAGCTCTCAGCCCTAAGGGTGATGGACTTGGAGGTGTTATGCAGGTCGCCCCGGCAAGGGTGTTGCCAGGGGTGGTCCAGCTCGCCCTCTCCTCCTTGTGCTTCGAGTATCTGTCTTGGTAGTCTTTGGGTTGTGTCTTCTACTATCTCGTCAAGCCCTGCCGCTGTTGTGGCTACGACTGCCCTTGCACCAGTAAGGGGTACAGAAGTACCCATACTTTTGCACACCGATAGAATCCCAAGGCTAAAAAGTTGGCTACCCTCGTTCTTATGAATGACTTTGACTACATAATACGGTAAGCTAGGGAAGTCTTTGATTTTTATGGTTTGAACCGTGAAAAAACGGTGATAGATGAGATCCTTTATAATAGTGATTATATGTTAAGACACTTTCTTGGAAATAATCAAATCTTTGATGAGAATCTTAAAAAGGAAGTGCCAGTTTTATATATAATCCAACATGTTTTCAATGATGTTAATCAACACTATTCTTGGATTTTTGCCGGAAATCTAAGGGGATATGATGATAAGCAACTTGATAGTGCTAAAGTCTCTATGGATGAGGTGTTTTGTGTTGTCTTTGCAAAACCACCTGACAAAAACACATCCAAAGGAAATGAAAATAAAGATGACAACACTTAGATCTTTGCATTATGCCTAGCTAGGGGCACGAAACGATAGCGCTTGTTGGGAGGCAACCCAATGAATAAAATTCATTTTTGGCTTTTTCTTTCTGTCCTTGAGTGTTTACAAAATAACGTCTCTGTTATGATTGTGTTTTTATGTTTTAATTAGTTTTTCTGCCAAGCAAAGCCTTTGGGATCATGTTGGGTGATAGTTGATTCAATCTTGTTGGAAAACAGAAACTTTTATGCCCAGTAAAATGATTTTTATAAATCACAAAAACATGATTTTGCTCTCTATGTTTTACACAAGATTGGTATACAAATTTTCCATGTTGTCGTAATTTTTTAGAATTTTTGGAGTTACAGAAGTATACTAAGTTCCCCGATTACTATAGCCTGTTCTGTTTTTGACAGTTTCTGTTTTCTTTGTGTTGTGTGCTTATTTAGATGAATGTATGGTTTGTATTGGAGGGTATAAAGCTATAGTGAAGTTGGAATACAGTAGATATACTGCAAGGATAAAAATGAATGGGTTTCCAACAGTACTTAGAGTAGTGATTTGCTTTGTTATACTAACGGATCTCACAAAGGTTTTGTTGAGTTTTGTGTGATTGAAGTGTTCAAGTTTTGGGTGTGATCACGACGGATGAAGGAATAAGGAGTAAGAAAAGCCTAATCTTGAGGATGCCCCATGGCATACTAAGCTATTATCTAGAAGATAAGCAAGCAACTAAGCTTGGGGATGCCCGAGTGGCATCCCCTCTTTCTTCTAACGACCATCGGTACTTTACTTGAAACTATATTTTTATTCATCACATATCGTGAGTTTCATTTGTAGCGTCTTGTATGATATGAGTCTTTGCTTGTTTTGCGTTCTATTTTATGTCATCTATCCTTGCTGGACACACCTATTTGAGAGAGCCAAAATTATGCTATGACTTGTTAGAATTGCTCTCTATGCTTCACTTAAATCCTTTTGAGCTATGGAATTTCTCTAGTGCTTCACTAATATCTTTTTTGAGCATGATGTGCTTTATTATTTGTGAAGAAATTCTCTCATGTATCAGGACCCCGACTCAATGCCACATCGATCTAGCATGTAACACCTCATATCACTTTGCGGCCTCACGCACGGTATTCCCACGGGTGTCGCCTTACCTTTGCCGGAGACCGTTTGCGCCATTTGGCACACATATATGATAGTGTCGCTAGCATCCATATGGTAAGGAGCCCGGGCTGACATGGCTAGTCGTAAACCCAAAGTGGCACAGACTTACAGGGATAGGCATCCATGACCCAGCATCGAACGTGTCAGTCATCAGCGAGTGAATCCGGGCTATAGCACTGGGCTAGCAGGACTCCGGTAAACCGGGCTGTAGCGGGCTAACAGGACTCCAGTATTCATTGCGTGACATTTCCCCGAAGGGACAGACACATGAACGAAGAAGGACACATGCCGGCCAGCCTAAGTCTTCCGGAGCAGCAGCAAGCTACCATGGCTCAGTGGAAGCACTAGGAGACATTTCCCGGTAAGAGAGGCTACTAAGGATAAACAACTAGATAGTGAGATCCCACACATACCAAGCATTTCAATCATACACACAATATGCTCGATATGTGCAAATACAACAAGGCATCACAACATGACTCTACAACACAAGTACTTTATTTAAAGGCTCAGAGAGCCATACATATCATACACACAAGTACGGGTCACACGACCCACATTCAAGTCATACAAGCATACAAGCCAACAACGGAAGTAACTTGTCTGAGTACAGACAACTAGTAAAATAAAAGAGGCTTGGGTAAGCCTCGCTATACTACATGGTCCTTCATGAGCTCAGGATCACCACCTGGGCCTCAGTCTACTCATCGATGTCAACGTCTACGAAGAACCCGTCAGAAGGGGTTGTAGCGTCTTCTGTAAAACGTAAATTAAAGCAACATGAGTACAAAGGTACTCGGCAAGATTTACATCAGATCCTACATACATGCACATTATCAAGAAGGGTTGGTGGGGTTATTGCAGCAAGCCGTCTTTGACTCTTGGCAAAGCTATCCTACGAGACTCCAACTTGAAATGGTTTTGCGCACACGAGTCCACTACTCACCACTTCAATACACTACCGAGGATCCACCTCCGTCTTCCTACGGAAGAGCCATCCTCGGCACTCACGCTTATCTTGAGGATTTTAGCAGTTTCCATTTACTTGTCTATGAACTGTATAGGCAACCAAGTAGTCCTTTACCGCGGACGCGGCTATTCGAATAGATGAGGTTAACCCTGGAGGGGTGTACTTCTTCATACATGCTCTCACCACTTATCGTTGTTTACACGACATGTACTCGGCAACCTTCAATCGGAAGTCCAACATGGGTGTCGGCCATGACCTACCTAAACACCTAAGTCTCTAGTCCAGGTTTATCGCCTATTCAGGTTCCATCCGTAGGGAGTCCGGCCGAGGTTTCCACATACGGCCCCAAACAATATGTGGAGGGTTCCCGAGATACCTAACGGGCATCCGGTACACCGTGCCACGTACCTACCACATCGCAGCCCACCCCGCGGTCAGCGCTGTCCATGGCCTCCAGTAAACTACAAACACCAGAAACTACTTGCAACTCCTAGACAGAGGAATAGGGTGAATAAGAAGCCGAGAGGGTCCATTGGTTTTGGGCCCAATGCATGGTAGTAGCTGATTCTTAAGTCACACATACAGATCTCAGTGCTTAAGGACGACTTCAATGAAACAACCCACCATGTACTCCTACATGGCCTCTCATCGATACTTTACCAAATCGTTTTCAACACATCACTTTCATACTGACTTGATCATTTCACTCTAGCCCATCACCCAGATGAACCAGACCTGACACGACTCTAAGCATAGCAGGCATAGCAAGGTAGGAATAACACATTCATATGGCTCAATCAACTCCTACACATGCTAGTGGGTTTCATCTACTTACTGTGGCAATGACAGGTCATGTAGAGGAAATGGGTTCAACTACCATAGCACACAATAGTTTGAATCGCGTTGTCTTAATGCAGTAAAAGAGAGCAGAAGCGAGAACATGGGATTGTATCGATATGATCAAATGGTTGGTTGCTTGCCTAATGGGTCGGTGCACTGGTACTGTTCTTCGTTGGGGAAATCACGGTACTCCTCGGGGGCAGGACCTGCCGCAGAGAGCACCGATACACAATCATCACCAAACAATATGCAACAATATGATGCATGCATGAGACATGGCAAAATGAGTGTATTGGGCCTATGCAACTAAGACCAGATGGGTTTGAACTATTTCGAACCAAAGATTAAAGTTTCGAACTCATAAGTGGCCCTTTTAAGTGCTTTATCTTGTTCTGTACTAAACAGCAGGTTAACTTGTTTAAACATGCATGATATCAGTACAGATGGATATATTGCATTTTTCTGATCATTTTTCATATATAACACTTTGCATTTCGAGCTACAGATTAATTTCTATGATTTTTTGAAGTTTGTGGTATTTTCTGGAATTTCCTGTGTAAAAATAATTCCAGTAAATAATTTACTGCGTCAGCATTACGTTAGGATGACGTTAGTGGTCAACGGAGCTGGTCCAGGTCAAACTGACCAGTGGGTCCCGCGTGTCAGTAGTTATTTAAACTAACTAAATTTAGTTAGTGCTAATCTAGGTTAATTAGCAGAGCGGGCCCCACTTGTCATAGACTCAGGGGGAGTCAACCTGGGCCCGCCCAGTCAAGGTCAACGGGGCCAAACCCGCCAACGCTTAGCCGCCGGCGAGGCCAAACGCGGCGGTGGAAGTGCATTTTCGTGCTCCGGCGTCCAAAAGGGCGGCGGAGGGCATCTACGGGATGCGAGGAGTGAGCCACGTCGTTTGGTGGCAGTGGTGGAGCTCGAGGTGGCCGGGAAAAACACCGGCGACGTATTTGGCAGCGGCCGGAGCTCGGGTGAGCTCGAACCTGTCGCTAGGAAGCACGGCGAGGCACGAGAGTTAGTGTGTTGGGCTCCTGGGGGTGTGGTGAGACTAGTGGACAGGGTGACGCGGCCGTTGGGTGGCTGGAGCCTCGTCGGCGACGAGCTCCTCGGTGGCGCATGCAAGTGAGCTCGGTGTGCTCGCTGTGGTGCACGAGAGCGAGAAATTGAAAGGGGAGAAGGTAGCTGAGCTCACGGCGGTCTCATAGGAGCAGACGGCGCGGTCGGGGACGAGCTGGTGCGGCGGCGATGGCAAAAGGGATCTCCGGCGGTGGCGGAGTCGGGCGAGGTCGGTGCAGAGGCCTCAGGGCAAGCGAGCGCTCGGGGCTCGGCTAGCTCGAAGGAGAGGAGGGCAGCAGAGCTCCTCGATACGGTGGCGCGGCGCAGGAACGACGGAGAGCATGAGCTTCACGGTGGTGCGGGCGCGGTAGCGTCGGCCACAGTGGTGGAGAGCGAGGGAGAGAGGCAGGGGAAGAATGGGCGTGTCCAGAGGGGTCTGGGCATGACGTGGAGTTCGTCCAGGCCAGCAGGGCGGCGAGCTCCAAAAATCCCCAAACTGCACATGCCCACTGTTTAGAATATAAACAACATGGAACATTTTAGTATAGGATTATTTGGACACTTAAAATATTTTATAAATTTTAAATGTCCAAATTCAAATACTTATAATTTAATTCAAAGACCTTAGGATGACCTAGAAAATTGTGCACCACTTTTGGCAGAGGTTCTGAACCAAGACAAAAATGGTGGACATTTTAGAAGGGCATTTCAGGTTCATTGAAAATATTTTTAGTAAACCCTAGTTGGGTTCAGAGGGGGCTGGGGGTTCTGTCATCCCCATTTCGAGTTTCTGTTGAATGGAATAGACATGATGCAACACTCTAATGTATGAACTAGCTAGGGTGTGACAACTCACCCCCACTCAAAAGAATCTCATCCGGAGATTTAGGTTCCTCTAGGAAGAAGGCGGGATACTCGAGTCGAAGACGATCCTCCCTTTCCCAAGTTGCTTCTTTCTCAAAATGGTGCGACCATTGAACCTTGAGAAACTTGATATTATGATGTCGAGTGGTTCGCTCGGCTTGATCGAGGATATGAACGAGGTACTCTCGATACGTGAGGTTATCTTGAAGATCAAGCGTTTCATGGTCCACTCCACGGATAGGATCCGAGAAGCAACGCCTGAGTTGAGAGACGTGGAAGACATCGTGAACTCTGGAGAGATGCGGAGGTAGTTCCAATTGGTAGGAAACTTCTCCTCATTTGGCAAGAATGCGAAAAGGTCCAATGTAGCGAGGAGCCAATTTGCCTTTGATACCGAAACGATGTGTTCCCTTCAGAGGAGTAACCCGAAGGTAAGCCTTATCGTCAACCTCAAAAGTCATAGCCTTATGTTTTCGGTCATATTGACTCTTTTCACGAGATTGGGATGTTTTCAACTTTTCACAAACGATGCGAACTTGCTCTTCTGCTTCCTGGATCATATCCGGGCCAAAGAATTGTCTTTCCCCGGTTTCTGACTAGTTAAGAGGCGTTCGACACCTTCGTCCATAGAGAAATTCAAAAGGGGCTTTACCCAAGCTAGATTGATAGCTATTGTAATAAGCAAATTCAGGAAATGGAAGGCACTTCTCCCAATCCATTCCGAATGAGATAACAGAAGCTCGAAGCATGTCTTCTAGAATCTGGTTGACGCGCTCTACTTGACCACTTGATTGAGGGTGAAAGGCAGTGCTAAAGGAAAGGCGGGTTCCCATAGCATTTTGGAAACTTTCCCAAAATCGAGAGGTGAAAAGACTTCCTCGATCCGAGTTAATTTCCAGTGGAACACCATGGAGGGACCCTATTCTGGAGATATACAAGTCTGCTAACTGACTAGCGGTTATACTCTCGTGAACAGGCAAGAAATGGGCCACTTTGGAAAGACGATCGATAACGACGAAGATAGCATTATTCCCTCTCTTGGTCCTGGGAAAACCGGTAATGAAGTCCATACCAATTTTATCCCATTTGCATTCAGGAATAGCTAGAGGTTGGGGGTGCCAGCAGGCCATTGATGCTCTGCTTTTACACAACGACAGACGTCGCAGTTAGCAATATAATGAGCAATTACTCTCTTCATCCTAGTCCACCAGAACCTCTGGCGTAGGTCCTGATACATCTTAGTGCTACCAGGATGAATGGTGAGAGGAGATTCATGAGCTTCCTTAAGGATCAATCGCCTCAGGTTTCGCACTTTGGGAACCACTAGACGGTTCCCGAAGTATACAACTCCTTGATCATCAATGGAGAAACAATTCGCAACTCCTTTCTTGATGTTTATTTTGATACGGGAAATCCCCGGATCTACCTTCTAAGGTTTGATGATCTGATCCGTAAGGGTAGGTTTCGCCACCAAGGTGGAAAGGAATCCTTGAGGAACGATGTGAAGGTTAAGTTTCCGAAATTCCTCATGGAGAAGTGGTTGACTTTGTTGCAACATCAGATTGTTGCAATAAGATTTACGACTTAGCGCATCAGCTATGACATTCGCTTTTCCTGGGGTGTAAGTTATCCCTAAGTCGAAATCTGTGATCAATTTGACCCAACGTCTTTGCCTGAGATTCAAATCCGGTTGGGTGAATATGTACTTCAGACTTTGGTCATCAGTGAAGATTTCACAACGATTACCGAGGAGGTAATGTCGCCAGGTTTTGTGTGCATGGACTACAGCTGCAAGCTCTAGATCATGAGTAGGGTAATTTTCCTCATGTGGGTGTAATTGCCGTGAAGCATAAGCAATTACGTGACGATCTTGCATGAGAATGCAACCTAGTCCTTGTCGCGAGGCGTCGCAATAGATAACAAAGTCCTTGGAGAAGTCTGGTGGAACCAGCACGGGAGCAGAAGTCAGGTGTCTTTTCAGTTCCTGAAAACTGTGCTCACATTGTGGAGTCCACTCGAACTTTTTATCTTTCTTGAGGAGTTCAGTTAGATGTTTCACAACTTTGGAGAAATTCTCGACAAAGCACCGACAATAGCTCGCTAAGCCAAGGAAACTCTGAACTTGCTTGACCAATTCAGGTGGAGTCCAATTAAGTATGGCTTGAACTCTCTCGGGATTGACAACAATACCTTTACCAGAAATTACATGTCCTAGATAGGTCACTTCTGGCAACCAAAATTCGCATTTGGAGAACTTGGCATAAAGGTGATGCTCCCGAAGTTTCATCAACACTAGCCTTAGATGCTTGGCATGTTCTTCCTCGTTCTTGGAGTAGATGAGTATATCATCGAGGTAAACCACGACGAATTTATCCAAATACTCCATGAAGATTGAGTTCATTAACCGAGAGAAGGTGGCTGGAGCGTTGGTTAACCCGAAGGACATGACAGTGTACTCGTATTGGTCGTAACGAGTAACAAAGGCCGTTTTGGGAATGTACCCGTTCCTGCTTTTGATTTGATGGTAGCCCAACCTCAAATCCATCTTAGAGAAGATTGAGGATCCAGCGAGCTGATCATACAGGTCGTTGATCCTGGGGAGCGGATACTTGTTCTTTATTGTGATCGAGTTGACGGGTCGATAATCTACAACCATCTGGTCCATACCATCCTTTTTCTGGACGAAGAGGACGGGGCAAGCCCATGGAGATGAACTAGGGAGGATGAAACCCTTTTTCAAGGACTCATCGAGTTGTTTCTTAAGTTCGGCTAGTTCTAGTGGTGCCATCTTATAGGGTCTTCTAGAAATTGGGACAGTTCCTGGAATGAGATCTATCACGAACTCGACATATCTGTCAGGTGGGACACCTGGCAATTCTTCTGGAAAGACATCCAGAATGTCACAAACTACCGGAGCTTCTTCGAAGTCTGGCAAGGGACTGGCATTTAGAGAATATAGCTGTCGCTTGGCTATTCGGGTCAAGACATTGACTATCTTTCCCGAAGGATGCGTAAGTTGAACAGTCCTAGAGAAGAAATCAATCTTGGCATGATGGGCTGACATCCAGTCCATACCCAAGATGATATTAATATTCGAAGATTTGAGAGCTATCAATGATGCAAGGAAAACAAGTCTGTCGACCTGAATTTCATTCCCATGGCTTACTCTAGAAGTTTGCCATTTGGAACCCGGGGTTTGAATTACCATGGAGGTGGGCATATCACAGAATGTGGTGTTATGCAGACGAGCATAGCTCTCAGATATAAATGAATGAGATGCTCCAGTATCAAAAAGAACAGATGTCGGGTGGCAATTAACAAGGAGCGTACCGAGAACGACGTTGGGATCCTCTTGAGCCTCTTCAGCTGAGACACAATTCACATGGCCACATGCAGTGGTGGCCGGCTTGGCATAGTACACCTTCCCTGCTGGCTTGCCACGGCCAACAACCTTTCCAGACTGGTTGGGGTTGGTCTGGGGACACTCACGCATGTAGTGGCCCGATTCCCCACACTTGAAGCACGTCACGGAGCTGGTGCGTGGAGGAGCATTGTTGGTTGGCCCACCATAGGGCTTAGCTGGTGCATACTGCTGAGCTGGACGAGGCGCCTGATAGGATGGCCTCGGTGTGAACCTGGGTGGAAGGGCATTGTTAGGCACCCACACCCGGCGCTTCTGCGGTCCAGCACCGGATGAGGAACCCAAGTCACGGCCATGCTTGCGTGTTGCTTCGAAATCAGTCTGACCCATCTCAGCACTGATGGCTTTGTTCACAAGCTTCTGAAAGTAGGTGCACTCATGCAGACGGAGATCTCGGCGAAGCTCGGGGCTAAGTCCCTTGCGGAACCTTGCCTGCTTCTTGGCATCGATGGAGACTTCTTCAGTGGCATAGTGTGCTAGGTTACCGAACTCCCTGCTGTAAGCGTCCACAGAGAGTCGACCTTGGGTGAAACTGCAGAACTCCTCACGTTTACGGTCCATAAGACCCCCCGTAATGTGATGTTCGCGGAAAGCCTCACTAAATTCTGCCCAAGTAGTGACATGACCAGCTGGGCGCATGGCTTCATAGTTCTCCCACCAGAGACTGCCGGGGCCTTCGAGATGATATGCAGCAAAGGTGACTTTATCAGCCTCGGCTGCGAGTGCAGAACGTAGTTTGTGAGTAATGCTGTGAAGCCAGTCATCTGCGTCGAGAGGCTCGACGGAGTGGTGGAAGGTGGGTGGATGTAACTTGATGAAGTCGCTGAGCAACACCAAGTTATTCCTCTGATGATGTGCTGTGTTCTGTTCGATGCGCTCCAACAAACGGTTGGTCTCACGCTTGTTTCTCTCAGCCTCCAGGATAACCTCAGCCAGAGAAGGAGGGTGAGGCAGGTTTGCATCCCTGACTCCACTGCCTTCGGCCTGCTCCGGGGAAGCAGGGTTGTTGCGGGTGTTGACCATCCTAGGAAAACAAGACAATGGTTTAGTCTAGAATGATAAGATTCTGACATAGAAATGTAGAATGTGATGGACAACTCGGAATGTAAGATGATCATCCGTATGACATGGTAAATACAGAAACTACTTCTTTTATTCCATCGTCATACACACCATACAAGGTTTAGTACAAGACCAAACGAAGTACTACTATGGTGAAAGGAAGATTACATCTCATCGGAGGCATCCCAAGCTCCTATACATTATTTTTCTACACCTCCGGAAAGCGGTACACACTAAGTCATATCCCACAAGTCACGCAGGACGGTGGACGATATAACTGTTACATTACTATCGGTGCTACTATTAGCTCAGACATTTCCTTAGTAATCCTCATAGAAGTTACCCCCATGTCCTGGAAGCTGAATGTGATCATCCGGAAACAGCTGATGCCGTGGAGCCTGCGGTCCATAAGGACTCGGGTGTGGCCTGGGACCATCAAACAGTGGCAGAAGAGGTCCACGGGGAGGAGTGATGCCCCCTACATCTCGCCAATCCATACGGTCTGGCAGAGTAGACCGCACGGGGTAGAGATCCTGCATATCCATATACCCCACTTGCACAACAGGTGCAAACCGAGTCAAGGTGGCCCAGTGATCAGAACGGGAGTTAAACAGCTCCAGTCGCAAGGCACGGTTTTCCCGGTCCTTTTCCTCAAGCAACTATGTGGTGGTGCGGAGAAACGAATCCTCGTGAGAAGAGTCGGCGTAGATAGCGGTGAAGTAACCTTCTGGCCCAGGAAGTGACATTGGCATATAGCGGAAGTCAGTGTTCCGGAGCAAGGAGGTTCTGGCCCGTATGATAGTCACCATCGAATATGCAGCATCTTGCACAGCCATCTTGATAGTAACACCAAGTCCATATGAGCAATGGAGGGGTTCGGTGGATCTAGGATAGCTAGGAAAAATCCAGACGGTGCAGAGGTATTGACTTTGATTGAAGTCCCTATATTGCTCCTCGAAGGTATACTCGGGATACCAACGGTATCCAGCCTCAGTCATTTCCCGGACCAACATGGCAGTATGGCCAGTTACATCGAGGCATCGAGTCAGACGTACCACTTGATTCTGAGGGCGGGAAGCCATCTGAAACATGATATAATACAAAGGCATTAGAATTTCTAGCAGAATTTGGACACTATAACGGTTGTAAATTCTCAAAAAGGATTTTGAGACATTTTGCAAAGAATTACATAGGCACTCAACAATATCATATCAAGATTCTGGGTCCAACTTAGCAACATAACAGGGTAGTGAACTGAACTAGGCTTGTAATCATCAAACCTCTAAGGTACTACTGATTAGTAACACGTGAACCTGATAGAGAGAAGAGATCCTAATCCTTAACCCCTGGTGGAAGAATGGACTGACTCAGATCAGAATGCCATGAGGTAAAGGAGTAAAAAGAGCCTTACGTTCCATCCCACAATCAATTCCCCTACATATAACTAAAGCATTTCTAGACTTAACATCGACCAGTTTGGCTTGGAGAACCTAGAAGCAGTCCGGCTCTGATGCCAACGCTGTCAGGACCCCGACTCAATGCCACATCGATCTAGCATGTAACACCTCATATCACTTTGCGGCCTCACGCACGGTATTCCCATGGGTGTCGCCTTACCTTTGCCCGGGACCGTTTGCGCCTTTTGGCACACGTATATGATAGTGTCGCTAGCATCCATATGGTAAGGAGCCCGGGCTGACATGGCTAGTCGTAAACCCAAAGTGGCACAGACTTACAGGGACAGGCATCCATGACCCAGCATCGAACGTGTCGGTCATCAGCGAGTGAATCCGGGCTGTAGCACTGGGCTAGCAGGACTCCGGTAAACCGGGCTGTAGCGGGCTAACAGGACTCCGGTATTCATCGCGTGACATTTCCCCGAAGGGACAGACACAGGAACGAAGAAGGACACATGCCGGCCAGCCTAAGTGTTCCGGAGCAGTAGCAAGCTACCATGGCTCAGTGGAAGCACTAGGAGACATTTCCCGGTAAGAGAGGCTACTAAGGATAAACAACCAGATAGTCAGATCCCACACATACCAAGCATTTCAATCATACACACAATATGCTCGATATGTGCAAATACAACAAGGCATCACAACATGACTCTACAACACAAGTACTTTATTTAAAGGCTCAGAGAGCCATACATATCATACACACAAGTACGGGTCACACGACCCACATTCAAGTCATACAAGCATACAAGCCAACAACGGAAGTAACTTGTCTGAGTACAGACAACTAGTAAAATAAAAGAGGCTTGGGTAAGCCTGACTATTCTACATGGTCCTTCATGAGCTCAGGATCACCACCTGGGCTTCAACCTATTCATCGATATCAACGTCTACGAAGAACCCGTCAGAAGGGGTTGTAGCGTCTTCTGTAAAACGTAAATTAAAGCAACATGAGTACAAAGGTACTCAACAAGACTTACATCAGATCCTACATACATGCACATTATCAAGAAGGTTGGTGGGGTTATTGCAGCAAGCCAGCTTTGACTCTTGGCTAAGCTATCCTACGAGACTCCAACTTGAAATGGTTTTGCACACACGAGTCCACTACTCACCACTTCAATACACTACTGAGGATCCACCTCCATCTTCCTACGGAAGAGCCATCCTCGGCACTCATGCTTATCTTGAGGCTTTTAGCAGTTTCCATTTACTTGTCTATGAACTGTATAGGCAACCAAGTAGTCCTTTACCGCGGACGCGGCTATTCGAATAGATGAGGTTAACCCTGCAGGGTTGTACTTCTTCATACACGCTCTCACCACTTATCGCCGTTTACACGACATGTACTCGGCAACCTTCAAGCGGAAGCCCAACGTGGGTGTCGGCCACGACCTACCTAAACACCTAAGTCTCTAGTCCAGGTTTATCGCCTATTCAGGTTCCATCCGCAGGGAGTCCGGCCGAGGTTTCCACATACGGCCCCAAACGATGTGTGCATGGTTCTTGAGATACCTAATGGGAATCCGGTACACCGTGCCACGTACCTACCGCATCACAGCCCACCCCACGGTCAGCGCTGTCCACGGCCTCCAGTAAACTACAAACACCAGAAACTACTTGCAACTCCTGGACATAGGACTAGGGTGAATAAGAAGCCGAGAGGGTTCATTGGTTTCGGGCCGAATGCATGGTAGTAGCTGATTTTTAAATCACACATACAGATCTCAGTGCTTAAGGACGGCTTCAATGAAACAACCCACCATGTACTCCTACATGGCCTCTCATCGATACCTTTACCAAATCGTGTTCAACACATCACTTTCATACTGACTTGATCATTTCAGTCTAGCCCATCACCCAGATGAACAAGACCCGCCACGACTCTAAGCATAGCAGGCATAGCAAGGTAGGAACAACACATTCATATGGCTCAATCAACTCCTACACATGCTAGTGGGTTTCATCTACTTACTGTGGCAATGACAGGTCATGCAGAGGCAATGGGTTCCACTACCATAGCACACAACAATTTGAATCGCATTGTCTTAATGCAGTAAAAGAGAGCAGAAGCGAGAACATGGGATTGTATCGATATGATCAAATGGTTGGTTGCTTGCCTGATGGGTCGGTGCATTGGTATTGTTCTTCGTTGGGGTAATCACGGTACTCCTTGGGGGCAGGACCTGCCACAGAGAGCACCGATACACAATCATCACCAAACAATATGCAACAATATGATGCATGCATGAGACATGGCAAACTGAGTGTATTGGGCTAATGCCACTAAGACCAGATGGGTTTGAACTATTTTGAACCAAAGATTTAAGTTTCAAACTCATAAGTGGCCCTTTTAAGTGCTTTATCTTGTTCTGTACTAAACAGAAGGTTAACTTGTTTAAACATGCATGATACTGGTACAGATGGATAGATTGGAATTTTCTGATCATTTTTCATATACAACACTTTGCATTTCGAGCTAGAGATTAATTTCTATGATTTTTTGAAGTTTGTGCTATTTTCTGGAATTTCATGTGTAAAAATAATTCCAGTAAATAATTTACTGCGTCAGCATTACGTCAGGATGACATTAGTGGTCAACGGAGCTGGTCCAGGTCAAACTGACCAGTGGGTCCCGCGTGTCAGTAGTTATTTAAACTAACTAAATTTAGTTAGTGCTAATCTAGGTTAATTAGCAGAGCGGGCCCCCCTTGTCATAGACTCAGGGGGAGTCAACCTGGGCCCTCCCAGTCAAGGTCAACAGGGTCAAACCCGCCGGCGTTTAGCCGCCGGCGAGGCCAAACGCGGCAGTGGAAGTGCATATTCATGCTCCGGCGTCCAAAAGGGCGGCGGAGGGCATCTACGGGACGCGGGGAGCGAGCCGCGTCGTTTGGTGGCAGTGGTGGAGCTCGGGGTGGCCGGGAACATCGTCGGCGACATGTTTGGTGGAGGCCAGAGCTCGGGTGAGCTCGAACCTATCGCTAGGAAGCACGGCAAGGCACGGGAGTTAGTGTGTTGGGATCCTGGGGGTGTGGTGAGACTAGTGGACAGGGTGACGCGGCCGTTGGATGGCCGGAGCCTTGTCGGTGACGAGCTCCGTGGCGGCGCATGCGGGTGAGCTCGTTGTGCTCGCTGTGGTGCACGAGAGCGACAAAGGGAAGGGGGAGAAGGTAGATGAGCTCACGGCGGTCTCGTAGGAGCAGACGGCGCGGTCGAGGACGAGCTGGTGCGGCAGCGACAGCGAAAGGGATCTCCGGGGATCGGCTAGCTCGAAGGATAGGAGGGCGGCGGAGCTCCTGGACATGGTGGCGCGGCGCAGGGACGACGGAGAGCGCGAGCTTCACAGTGGTGCGGGCGCGGCAGCATCGGCCATGGCAGTGGAGAGCGGGGGAGAGAGGCAGGGGGAGAATGGGTGTTTCCAGAGGGGTCGGGGCGTGACGTGGAGGTCGTCCAGGCCAGCAGGGCGGCGAGGGGAGGAAGCAGGGCGGCGAGCAGCTGTGTGGCGCACGCTGGAGCCGTCGTCGAGCACCTTCCTACCTGCCTGGCTAAGCCAAGCAGCTCGCTGGAGCGGTTGCTGGGCTGGGCCGGCTAGGTGGGCTGGCTGGTGGGCTGCCAAGTTAGTTTCCCTCTCTCTCTTTTATTTTTGTTTTCTATTTTTTCTGTAACTTTGTGGAATTTCTAAAAATACCTAGGCAACTCCAAAAATCCCCAAACTGCTCATGCCCACTGTTTAGAATATAAACAACATGGAACATTTTAGTATAGGATTATTTGGACACTTAAAATATTTTATAAATTTTAAATGTCCAAATTCAAATACTTATGATTTAATTCAAAGACCTTAGGATGACCTAGAAAATTGTGCACCACTTTTGGCAGAGGTTCTGAACCAAGACAAAAATGGTGGACATTTTAGAAGGGCATTTCAGGTTCATTGAAAATATTTTTAGTAAACCCTAGTTGGGTTCAGAGGGGGCTGGGGGTTCTGTCTTCCCCATTTCAAGTTTCTGTTGAATGGAATAGACATGATGCAACACTCTAATGCATGAACTAGCTAGGGTATGACATCATGCTTCACTTAGATTTATTTGAGAGTTATTAATTTTTTTGATAAATTATCTAATGCTTCACTTAAATCATTTTGAGAGAAGAAATTTTTATGCTCATGTTCTTTAATTAGATTTGTTTGATCTATCAAAAGCAACCTATGAAATTAGTCCCAAAGTCATAGATATCTAAGGGGATATAATAAAAACTTTCATGAAGATCATCAAAGAGAATAAAACATGATTCTTTGTAATAGTTCCGCGATATGTTGATAGTGATATGTGAGCTATGTTAATGAGTAATTAGATTTTAGTAAGAGTATTGGTGTTAAGGTTTGTGATTCCCTATACAAGCACAAAAGTGAATAGTTATGCAACGAAATTACATTCTACTTGTGGTGCATTATTCGGTGTTAGTTATACTTAATGCTCGCTTATGAGATTTTTCATTTCTTGGTTGGATGCTTCTCTATCTTTTTCCTAGCCTTCACTTGTACTAATTAGGAATACTACTTGTGCATGCAAATCCTTAAACCCGGTTTGGCCACATGAGTCCACTGTACCTACCTATATGCGGTATTTCTGTGTGGTTCTAATCAAATTTATATGTGCCATCTCTAATTTTAAATTAAATTTCCTTTTTGTGTGCTCGTACTGCTCATGAAATGGTAGGGGTGGCTAATATTTTTCCATGCTAGATGTTTTCTTCTCAAGATGAGTTTTTATTCACTTTTCTTTGCATGAGAGTATGACAAAGGTATTAGGGATGCCAGTCCAGAAATGAAAAAATGACTTTACTTTATGTTGTCAAATAATAAATACCTTGGAAAGTGTTGGTATGGACGACACATGTGGATTCGATTAGCTGTGGAATGTGAAAGTATGGTGAAAAAAGGAATAAACTTTATTTTCTGTTTGGGAACGATCTATGGTATATCTAGCATGGAAAGTATTGGGAACTACTCGATGGTTTTCGTTGATAGGAGAGGCATGCCACCCAAAATGTTTTATATCTATCTTTTTCGCTTCGAGCTCTGGCACCTCTACAAATCCCTACTTCCCTCTGCGAAGGGCCATTATATTTACTTTATGCAATTTTATTTTTATTTGAGTCTCCATCTTCTCTTATAAAGCACCAACTAAGGGGCACTATGATCGTACCTTAGCATTGGGTGTAGCTAATATGCGAGTGTGTTTCATGAATGGATCAATGATTGAGCATAATGAGCTAGGTATAACTTGCTTTAGAATTGATATTTTGAGAAGGCATGGTTGCTTGTTGATATGCTTGAGTATTGAAATCTTCATTTCAAAACTAGACTATTGCCTTGGATCACATAAAACCTCGGCTACCTCCCGCACCACCTCTTTGCTCTATAAATACCCCAATATTCCATAAACCCTAGGGGAGTCGATGAAAAACAATTCCAGCCGCCGCAAGTTCCATAAACCACAGATCCAATCTAGACAACATCATGGAGGGGTCCATCATCGTCATTGGTGTCTCTCAGATGATGCGTGAGTAGTTCATTGTAGACCTATGGGTCCGTAGTTAGTAGCTAGATGGCTTCCTCTCTCTCTCTCTTGATTCTCAATACAATGGTCTGTTGGAGATATATTTGATGTAACTCTTTGTGCGGTGTGTTTGTTGGGATCCGATGAACTTTGAGTTTATGATCATATCTATGTTTTTATCCATGAAAGTTATTTGAGTCTTTTGAGCTCTTATATCACTGGTACGCGTTGGTGCTATACAAATGGTTTAAAACACCTTTCTGCGATGGCATTTGGAACCATCGCCTAGTGAGTGTGGGCGATTAGGGGGTCCTTCCCACACGACCCAAAAACCGTCGGGGATAGGCCCTCCTGGGACACCAAATAAGTTCGTGTACGCTCGGGTGACCCACGGAAACCCAATCATTTCTGTAGGTATGTACATCCCACACGGTGAATCCCAGAATACATTTCCGTACATATGTACATCCCACACGGTGAATCCCAGAAAAACATTTCCGTAGGTATGTATATCACACACTGTCAATCCAAGGAATACGTTCCCGTTCTTATGTACATCCCACCCAGTCAATCCAGGGAAAACGTTTCCGTTCGTATGTACATCCCACACAGGTTTATGTATAGGCTCGTGTGTGATACGTGTAACTATCACACACGCTCTACCTTGGTTAACCATTTGCTTTTATTGACTACCTCCCGCACGATTTGATGAAGAAAACTGTGTGGCATTGGGCTATCCATCACAAGCGTTTTTACTGCTAGAACCGTTTGCAAAGTTCCAAGACCCATTTAATAGGTTTATTAGTTTACAATTAATAATTCCAGTATTACGCAAATTCACATTTCATATGAAACAGCTGTTTGCCAATTTCATATCAGGCACATAAATATATTTTAACATCACAATACAATAGCTACCTGAAAATAGCACAATACAACATATAGCTAGTTCAACTTCATAAGAACAATATTAGAAAATATATTCATTTCCCTAATCGAGATCATCCAGGCTCAACTTATCCACATCTGCTCTGAGTTCAGTAAGAACCTGTTTTGCACTGGTTAACTGGGATAGTGCCTCCTCCTTCGCCAACACCATCTTAGCAAAGTCTGATTTAAAAAAATCTGATCTCATTCTCCACCTTCCTCTTTTTATCCCGCATCTTCAAATATTCTTCAGCGTTGACAACACTTTCTCTAAGCCTACCTTTGTTCTCTTCCTCATACATGCTCCAGAGCTTTGCAAGGCACATCTTCAAAGACTGTGGCCACTCTTTATCAACCCACTCCAAGTAAGAACACTTCCGTTCATCCTATAATATTTAAAACTAGATCAGTAACAATTGTAGGGCAAATGGGTTTATAGCAACATAGAAAATCAGCAAATACTAATTTTGGAAATTTGAAGAAACAGGTTAATTATGACATATCTTCTCAAAAAGATCAATGTGCAAATGAATTAATTGCTACTGAGACAACGACCAAATTCTGAAACATCAGAAGCTATAATTAACTACAACAACGCTACAAGTTCTTACTCATGTAATATAAATTACAAATTGAACATTTTATGAGGAAGGTAAATATAACTGCAATAGCATACTGACAGTGTTTGGATGACAACAAATTGATACTAACAGGTGTGTACATGCACAAATTTAGTAACATAGAACTAATAGCACTAAGGCGTCCACTATGTATGCCAAAACCGGTGTAAAGACAACTGTTGCTACATCTCGCATCGGTGCCCTGCACTAGCGAGCCGATGCAGCGGAAAAAATTAGGGACCCGAACTCCGGAGCACCTAGTTGCTCCGACGCCTAGTTCCTTTGTGGCATAAAGATTTAGTATTTTAATGCTGGGCTGCTCGGATGGGTGGACAAGTTGGCTCCACAAACTGCTGAAGCGGTGCCAAATAATTTTCTAATGGCACCGCTGATGAGATGGCAATTTTTTTGATACTAGGTACAAACCGTGACACTGTCTTAGGATGCGTTTGGTTGAAGCTGTGGTATGAATGGGTTGGGACCGTGACATTATCTGAATCTCATCTATCAAATGATTTTTAACAACAAAAGAGGATCTAACATTCTCTGCACATGCCAAAAACTTCCTCCCACTATCCATAGATTCAAACGCAACTAGCTTCACGCATGGAGATTGATGGTGACAACAAGCAGACAGATCTTCAACCACCCACTCCATTGTTGCAATTGAAGGTCCTAGGGAACTATAAGAGGAAGAAATGACTCAAATCGACCACCAGGGAAATATCCTTCATTCCAAGTCATAGCCTGAGAGAGAGAAGAGAGGCATACCCGGGTGGTGGAGTCGTCTTCAAAGGAGGAACCACTGGAGAGGTCTTTGAAGATAACCATGGCGACCCTGGCAGTAGGATGTGAGACAAAGAGAGCGAGGAAACAAGGGAGGAAGCGGTTATGGCTTAGGAACGAAGGAAGGGGGAAATAGGGGAAATGTGACTTGTGGACGGGGAGAAAAGGGGATGCGGAGGGGGAGGGTAGATAATTCGGCGGTAGGCCAAAAAATTCGAAATGTGGAGGGAAACTATGCGCCCGGTGCCGCCGGACACCATTCACTTTGAACGATAGTTTGCATCGCAAATGATTCTTCTGCTTAACGCTCATGGGATGAGTTTGAAAATTGAAATTTTGGTGGAAATTTCCCCACGTACGTCATTGCATAATTTAACGTCGCTTGCTAATTTGAGCACACAAAAGAACATATAGCACACAGACCGGACTTACTGAATCGAGCAATTTTAGTAATTAAACAGAGACAGTTCGCCTAAACATTGCTTTAACAAAAGACCATCATTAAAAACAAAGCCTAAGTACGAATAATATTAACAAATCCGCCGCCATGCCGGCCTATGCATCGCTGGTGTGAGATGAGATGTCGATGACTTGTCCTGGCGACATACCGCCATTGGTGGACTCTGTGTCCCTCCTACTGAACTCGACCGCGTCCTCGTCCTCGGCGCCGCCCTCAAGGTTGTAGTACTCGTAGTAGTGGCTGCGCTAGAGCTCGCGTTGGTACTCCACTGCCGATTCCTCGATGGACAGACTCTTCTCTACCTCGACCTGGGCCATGCGCAACTCCTCCTCCTGGCGCTCCTCGATCTCCACCGCCTCCTGCATCTCCAGTTCCCGCTCGACGGCCTCATGAGGAAGCAGGTGCTCCATGGCCATCGCCGCCTTTTCGGACATGGGTTGCATGCTGGATTCCGAGGTGGCCTAGAATATCTTGGCGTGGATGGCCTTGACCCGAGCCAGGGCAACATCGGTGGCACGGATGGTAGCTCGAGCTCTCTCGGTGTTTGCAGCCGCCATCGCAGCAGCAGCTGCAGCCGTCTCGGCTGCTGCAGCTACCATGTTGACTGCTGCAGACGCCCTCTTGGCGGAAGCGGCGGCGCTCAATGCGGATGCGGTGGCACTCTTGGTGTAGGTGGCCGCGCTCTTGGCGCATGCGTGGCGCTCAGGGGGGACGCGACCATCGTACGGGCCTTCATGAAATGTTTCCATGGCATCATATTTGTAAAAAGGGGGTGCGGGAATGAGGATCGGGATTTGTGGATTCGGGGGTTGCCGGCACTGGAGCAGACGAGCCGGCAAAGCTTAAGGAGGAAGACTTAAATAGACCCAGATTTTTTCATCGCAAATGATTCCTACAACTGTGTGTGATGTTGTAGGTATTTTTTATTCGCTGTGAAAGACGAATTTGGAGTAAAGTGGCAACGGATGGTGTTTTAAATATACGAGAAAATTTGTAGTACTAATACAACTATCATGTCAAATTTTGGAAAATTTCAGGGGTCATTTGACCTTTTAAGACATTTAAGTGATTTTCTAGGCATTTAATGACTATAATTTAAAATTTGAACTGCATGTACATGCAACAACTAACCAAAACGGTTTGAAAAGTCATATTTTGTGTACTGTGCGATTTAATTCCACATGCAGTAAATTGGAAGGACTTTTCAAACATATTGGTCTAACGGCTATGACACAATTAAGCATGGAGTGACATGGCATTTAAATTTCAAAAAATTAAAAACATGAAACCTTGTTTGAGGTAATGTCATACCACCAAGATGATGTGGTACAAATGTTTTGCCTATTTGACGAAAGTTTGGACACACACCCCTCAGAAACCGGAGCAACTCCCTAGAAGGCTCGTGGTTCCGAGAGGGAACAATGCATGTTTGCCAACGAACGGCAGGTAGCTTCCTCTTACGGCCTTCAAAAAATTTCTATGTGTAATGTGCACTGATACTAACTGTCATGTGAAAATTTGGAAAATTTCAGGGGTCATTTGACCTCTATAGTGATTTAAGTGATTTCCTAGCTATTTAATGAGCGTGCGTAATTCAAATTTGAACTAGATGTACATGCAACGGCTAAGCATAACGGTTTGAAAAATCATATTTGTGTACTTGTGTGCGAGTTAATTCCATGTGGAGTCAATTAGAAGGAATTTTCAAAAATATTGGTCTCACGGCATGGACACATGCATGTACATGCATGGAGTGCCATGGCATTGTTATTCCAGAAAATTAAAAAATGATCACAAAACATGAAACCTTGCTTGATGTAATGTCATGCCACCAAGATGACGTGGTACGAAAATTGGCTTGCTTCACGAAAGTTTGGACACACACCCCTCACAAATCAGAGCAACTCACTAGAAGGCTCGTGGTTCCAAAAGTGAACAATGCATGTTTGATGACGAACGGCGGATAGCTTCCTCTTACGGCCTTCAAATTTTTTCTACGTGTAATGTGCACTGTTACTAACTGTCATGTGAAAAATTGGAAAATTTCAGGGGTCATTTGACCTTTTAAAGAGACTTAAGTGATTTCCTAGCCATTTAATGACCATACGTAATTCAAATTTGAACTAGATGTACATGCAACGGCTAACCATAACTGTTTGAAAAATCATATTTGTGTACTTGTGTGCGAGTTAATCCCATGTGTAGTAAATTAGAAGGAATTTTCAAACATATTGGTCTCACGGCATGGACACATGCATGTACATGCATGGAGTGCCATGGCATTGTTATTCCAAAAAATTAAAAAATGATCAGAAAAACATGAAACCTTGCTTGATGTAATGTCATGCCACCAAGATGATGTGGTACAAAAATTGGCTTGCTTGACAAAAGTTTGGACACACACCCCTCACAAAGCGGAGCAACTCACTAGAAGGCTCGTGGTTCCGAGAGGGAACAATGCATGTTTGCTAACGAACATCGGATAGCTTCCTCTTATGGCCTTCAAGATTTCTCAACGTCTAATGTGTACTGATACTAACTGTCATGTAAAAATTATGAAAATTTAAGGGGTCATTTGACCTTTTAAAGAGATTTAAGTGATTTTCTAACCATTTAATGACCGTGCGTAATTCAAATTTGAACTAGATGTACATGCAATGGCTAACCACAACGATTTGAAAAATCATATTTGTCTACTTGTGTGCGAGTTAATTCCATGTGTAATAAATTAGAAGGAATTTTCAAACATATTGGTGTCACGGCGTGGACACATACATGTACATGAATGGAGTGCCATGGCATTGTTATTCCAAAAAAATAAAAAATGATCAAAAAAACATGAAACCTTGCTTGATATAATGTCATGCCACCAAGATGATGTGGTACAACAATTGGCTTGCTTGACGAATGTTTGGACCCACACCCCTCACGAACCGGAGCAACTCACTAGAAGGATGATACGTCCATTTTGCATCATGCTTTTATATCAATATTTATTGCATTATGGGCTATTATTACACATTATATCTCAATACTTATGGATATTCTCTATTATTTTACAAGGTTTACCATGAAGAGGGGGAATGCTGGCAGCTGGAATTCTAGTTGGAAAAGGAGCAAACGTTGGAAACCTATTCTGCACAACTCCAAAAGTCCTGAAACTCCACAAAACAACCTTTTGGATTTAATAAGAATTTATGAGCAAAAGAAATAGGCCAGGGGGCCCACACCATGTCCAGGAGACAGGAGGGCGCCCCCCCCCCTTGTAGGGCATGGCCCCCTATCTCCTGGGCCCCCTGGTGGGCCTCCGGCGTCCATCTTTTGCTATAACATCACTTTTACCTTGGAAAAATTGTGGGCAAGCTTACGGGATGAAACTCCGCCACCACGAGGCGGAACCTTGGCGGAATCAATCTAGGGCTCTGGCGCAGCTGTTCTGCCGGGGACACTTCCCTCCGGGAGGGGGAAATCATCACCAATGTCATCACCAACGATCCTCTCATCGGGACCATCTCATCGTCAATCTCCATCAACATCTTCACCAGCACCATCTCCTCTCAAAACCCTAGTTCATCTCTTGTATCCAATCTTGTATCAAAACCACAAATTGGTACATGTGGGTTGCTAGTAGTGTTGATTACTCCTTGTAATTGATGCTAATTGGTTTACTTGGTGGAACATCATATGTTCAGATCCTTTATGTATATTATTACTCCTCTGATTATGAACATGAACATGCTTTGTGAGTAGTTATGTTTGTTCCTAAGGACATGGGTGAAGTCTTGCTATTAGTAGTCATGTCAATTTGATATTCGTTCAATATTTCGATGAGTTGTATGTTGTCTTTCCTCTAGTGGTGTTATGTGAATGTCGACTACATGACACTTCACCATTATTTGGGCCTAGAGGAAGGCAGAGGGAAGTAATAAGTAGATCATGGGTTGCTTGAGTGACAGAAGCTTAAACCCTAGTTTATCCATTGCTTCGTTAGGGGTTGATATGGACCCATATGTTTAATGTTGTGGTTAGGTTTACCTTAATACTCCTTTTTTTAGTTGCGGATGCTTGCAATAGGGGTTAATCATAAGTGGGATTCTTGTCAATGTTAGGGCAGTACCCAAGTGTCGGTCCACCCACATATCAAATTATCAAAGTACCGAACACGAATCTTATGAACGTGATGAAAACTAGCTTGACGATAATTCCCAATGTGTCCTCGGGAGCTCCTTCTATATTATTAGAATTTGTCCAGGCTTATCTTTTTCTACATAAAGGATTGGGCCGCCTTGCTGCACTACATTTACTTTAATTACTTGTTACTTTTTACTATTTATCTTATCACAAAACTATCTATCACCTACTATTTCAGTGCTTGCAGAGAAAACCTTACTGAAAACCGCTTATCATTTCCTTCTGCTCCTCGTTGGGTTCGACACTCTTACTTATCGAAAGGACTATGATAGATCCCCTATACTTTTGGGTCATCAAGACTCTTTTCTGGCGCCGTTGCCGGGGAGTGTAGCGCTTTTGGTGAGTGGAACTTGGTAAGGAAACATTTATATAGTGTGCTGAAATTTGCTGTTACTTGTCACTATGGAAACTAATCCTTTGAGGGGCTTGTTTGGGGTATCTTCACCCCAAGCAGAAGAGAAAAGAGATGCTCCTCAACCTATGGAACTTTAAGAAAATATTCACTTTGATATTCCTTCGAGTATGATAGAAAAACTGCTAGCTAATCCTTTTGCAGGAGACGAAACATTGCATCCCGACTTACACCTTATCTTTGTGGATGAAGCTTGTGGATTATTTAAGCTTGCAGGTATTCCCGATGATGTTGTCAAAAGGAAGGTCTTCCCTTTATCTTTGAAGGGAGATGCAATGACATAGTATAGGCTATGTGATGATACGAGATATTGGAATTATAAGCGATTGAAGTTGGAATTTCACCATAAGTTCTACCCTATGCATCTTGTTCATCGTGATCGTAATTACATATATAACTTCTGGCCTCACGAAGGAGAAAGCATCGCTCAAGCTTAGGGGAGGCTTCAGTCAATGTTGTATTCATGCACCAATCATGAGCTCTCTCGGGAAATGATTATTCAGAATTTTTATGCTCGGCTTTCTCTTAATAATAGCAACTTGCTCGATACTTCTTGTGCTGGTTCCTATATGCTGAAGACTATTGATTTCAAATGGGACTTATTGGAAAGAATTAAATGCAACTCTGAAGATTGGGGTTTCGACGATGGTAAGGAGTCAGGTATGACACCTAAGTTCGATTGTGTTAAATCTTTTATGGATACCGATGCTTTCCGTGGATTTAGCTCTAAGTATGGACTTGACTCTGAGATAGTAGCTACTTTTTGTAAAACTTTTGCTACTCACGTTGATCTCCCTAAAGAGAAGTGGTTTAAATATAATCCTCCTGTTGAAGTGAAAGTAGTTGCACCTATTACAGTCGAAGAAAAGACTATTACATATAGCGATCCTATTATTCCTACTGCTTATGTCGAAAAACCTCCTTTTCCTGTTAGGATAAAAGATCATGCTAAAGCTTCGACTGTTGTTCGTAAGAGTAATACTAGGACCTATACACCTCCTGAGCAAATTAATGTTGAACCTGGTATTGCTAGGATTAAAGATCTCTTGGATGAGGACTTAAATGGGCATGTTATCTCTTTCTTGGGTGAAACTGCTAATATTGCTAGACCCGATACTAAGACACGTAGACCTGTTATAGGCACGCCTGTTATTTCTGTTAAAATAGGAGATCATTGTTATCATGGTTTATGTGATATGGGTGCTAGTGCTAGTGCGATACCTTATGATCTTTATAAAGAAATTATGCACGATATTGCACCTGTTGAATTAGAAGACATTGATCTTACTATTAAGCTTGCTAATAGGGATACCATTAAACCTATTGGGGTTGTTAGAGATGTTGAAGTTTTTGTGTGGGAAGGTTAAATACCCTGCTGATTTTCTTCTTCTTGCCTCCCCACAAGATGATTTTTGTCCCATTATTTTGGTAGACCCTTCTTGAATACTACTAGTGCTAAAATTAATTGTAAAAGGAAGGTCGTCACTGTTGGCATAGATGGTATGTCTCATGAGTTCAATTTTGCTAAGTTTAGTAGACAACCTCGTGAAAGGGAACCACCTAGTAAGGATGAAATTATTGGTCTTGCTTCCATTGTTGTTCCCCCAACTGATCCGTTAGAACATTATTTGTTAGACCATGAAAACGATATGTTTATGAAGGAAAGGGAAGAAATAGATGAAGTGTTCCTTAAACAAGAACCTATGCTGAAACATAACCTTCCCGTTGAAATTCTTGGGGATCCCCCTCCACCCAAGGGTGATCCCGTGTTTGAACTCAAACCATTACCTGATAATATTAAGTATGCTTATCTTGATGAAAAGAAAATATATCTTGTTATTATTAGTGCTAACCTTTCAGAGCAAGAAGAAGAAAGATTATTGAAAACTCTGAAGAAGAACCGAGCTGCTATTGGATATACTCTGGATGATCTTAAGGGCATTAGTCCACGTTATGCCAACACAAAATTACAGTGGAGAAAGATGCCAAACCAGTTAGAGATCCTCAACGACGACTGAATCCCAAAATGAAAGAAGTGGTAAGAAATGAGATTCTAAAGCTCCTTGAGGCAGGTATTAGTTATCCCGTTGCTGATAGTGAATGGGTAAGCCCTGCCCATTGTGTCCCTAAAAAGGGAGGTATTATCGTTGTTCCTAATGATAAAGATGAATTGATCCCGCAAAGAATTATTACAGGTTATAGGATGGTAATTGATTTTCGTAAGTTAAATAAAGCTACTAAGAAAGATCATTACCCTTTAACTTTTATTGATCAAATGCTAGAAAGGCTATCCAAACACACACATTTTTGCTTTCTAGATGGTTATTCTGGCTTCTCTCAAATACCTGTCTCCGCGAAGGATCAATCTAAAACTACTTTTACTTGCCCTTTTGGTACTTTTGCTTATAGACGTATGCCTTTTGGTTTATGTAATGCACCTGCTACCTTTCAAAGATGCATGATGGCTATATTTTCTGATTTTTGTGAAAAGATTTGTGAGGTATTCATGGATGACTTCTCCGTCTATGGACCCTCTTTTGATGATTGTTTGAGCAACCTTGATTGATTTTTGCAGAGATGCGAAGACACTAGTCTCGTCCTGAATTGGGAAAAGTGTCACTTAATGGTTAATGAAGGCATTGTCTAGGGGCACAAGATCTCCGAGAGAGGTATTGAAGTTGATAAAGCCAAAGTTGATGCTATTGAAAAGATGCCATGTCCCAAGGACATAAAAGGTATAAGAAGTTTCCTTGGTCATGCCGGTTTTTATAGGAGGTTCATTAAGGACTTTTCTAAAATCTCTAGGCCTCTGACTAATATATTGCAAAAAGATATTCCTTTTGTCTTTGATGATGATTGTGTAGAAGCATTCGAAACACTTAAGAAAGCTTTGATCACTGCACCTATTGTTCAGCTGCCTGATTGGAATTTACCTTTTGAAATTATGTGCGATGCTAGTGATTATGCTATAGGTTCTATTTTAGGGCAAAGAGTCGATAAGAAATTGAATGTTATCTAGTATGCTAGTAAGACTCTTGATACACCCCAGAGAAATTATGCTACCACTGAAAAAGAGTTCTTAGGAGTTGTGTTTCCATGTGATAAGTTTAGACCTTATATTGTTGATTCCAAAGTTACTATTCACACTGATCATGCTGCTATTAAATATCTTATGGAAAAGAAAGATGCTAAGCCTAGACTCATTAGATGGGTTCTCTTGCTCCAAGAATTTGACTTGCATATTATTGATAGAAAGGAAGCTGAGAACCCCATTGAAGACAACTTGTCTAGGTTAGAGAATGTTCTTGATGACCCACTGCCTATTACTGATAGCTTTCCTGATGAACAATTAGCGGTTGTCAATGCTTCTCGTACTGCTCCTTGGTATGCGGATTATGCTAATTAAATTGTTGCTAAATATATACCGCCTAGTTTCACATACCAGCAAAAGAAAATTTTCTTTTATGATTTAAGACATTACTTCTGGGATGATCCACACCTTTATAAAGAAGGACTAGATGGTATTATTAGATGTTGTGTGCCTGAGCATGAACAGGAACAAATCCTACGCAAGTGTCACTCTGAATCATATGGAGGACACCACACTGGAGATAGAACTGCACACAAGGTACTACAATCTGTTTTTATTGGCCTACTCTCTTCAAAGATGCTCGTAAGTTTGTCTTATCTTGTGATGAATGTCAAAGAATAGGTAACATTAGTAGACGTCAAGAAATGCATATGAATTATTCTCTTGTTATTGAACTGTTTGATGTTTGGGGCTTTGATTATATGGGACCTTTTCCTGCCTCCAATGGTTATACACATATTTTAGTTGCTATTGACTATGTTACTAAGTGGGTAGAAGCTATTCCAACTAGTAGTGTTGATCATAACACTTCTATTAAGATGCTTAAAGAAGTTATTTTTCTGAGGTTTGGAGTCCCTAGATATCATATGACTGATGGTGGTTCACACTTTATTCATGGTGCTTGCCGTAAGATGCTTGCTAAGTATGATGTCAATCATAGAATCACATCTCCTTATCACCCGCAGTCTGTGGTCAAGTAGAGTTGAGCAATAGAGAGCTCAAATTAATTTTGAAAAAGACTGTGAATAGATCTAGAAAGAATTGGTCCAAAAAAGTTGATGATGCATTATGGGCCTGGAGCTTGCTGCGCTCAAGCGTGAGCGCGAGAAGGACGCCGCCGCTCATGGCGAGCTGCAGGGTCGTCTCGCTGAGAGGAGCAAAGAGCTTAGCGCCGCCAAGGACTCCAACGCAGGTATTGAGTTGAAGCTGGCTACTTTAACCAAGACGCTGGACGGCGCCAGGGAGCAGGAGGTGGCCTTGAAGGAGAAGATCAAGGCCGACGAGGCGCTGCTGGCGAATGCTGTTGCCGCCCAGAATGCTTTTAGGGAGAATGTGGAGCACTGGACCGAGGGTCTCGTGAATGTTGCCGCAGCCATCGACAAGGAGCTGGCGCAGCTGGGGATGGAGGATCTCGGGTACTCCTTCGATGAGCACCTCCAACCCAGCTCCAAGCTCAGCTTGTTCTTCAAAGGCGTGGCGACGGCCCTCCAGCGACTCCGGGAGAAGATCCCAAAGCAGCTGGCCGACGAGTCGCGCAAGATCTGTGCGGGAGCTCTTCAAAAAGTGCTGGTGAAGGTGGCCTCAACCTGACCAACGTCCTCAGGACCTTGCCGCCGGATGCTGATCTAGAAGCGCTCAAGACCCTTGTCGCACCCATTGTGGACAAGGTGAGCGATATCAAGAGGGTTGAGGGCGATCGCGTAGATTAGGCCGCCCGTTTTCTCTTTTTCTTTGTCGCTGCTGGTCATGTCATGAGAACAATCTGTTAGAGCTGCAACAAGCTATCTTGTAATATAACTCTATTTTGGGTAGCGATTGCTATGTTATTTCCTTTACTTGATTCCGTCCTTTGTATGTTTTTGCCCTACGTTTTAGGTAACTTGTCGGCGCAGGCACCTGGGCCGCGAGCGCTGAGTGCGGGACGTCGGCAGCCTGCTGGCGGTGCCGCTTCCGACAAGAAACCTTGTCGCAACTAGTCGCAGCCCACTTAAGTTGTTGAGTGGACTCGAAACAAAGTAAGGGCGCAACTAGCTACGAGTTGGTTCCTCCGCGCACAGGTTTTCCATACAAAGTACGGTCGTTCGAGGAAGATATCTTAAAAATTAAAATTGATTGCTCAAACTTTGGCAACTTAGCTTTTCTGTCGTTTGCTTCCCGGCAAGGCGAAACTTCCTTGAACGATGCTTGGTCCACACACTTATCTTCTCCTTTCCCCCTGGCAAACTTGTGGGTGAGGGAACCTTCCTTTCCTTTTTGAGAAAAAAGAAAGAAGAGAAAATAAAGATATGGAGCCTTACGGCTCGTTATTGCTTACCGGGGGTAGGTGCTACACAAAGTGTCAGATAGCGCATGCAAAAGAAAGTAGAAAGCATGAAATTGACAAGATGTGCGGAGCACATGAGCTTTACTTATGCACGGGGTCTGTGCCCAGCTTCGTACAAAGGATTACATGCAACATCGGCAAGACTTGTACAAAAGGTGGTTGCCGGAACAGGTTCTGGCAACCGCGCCTTACGGGTAAAACTTACAAAGATGCTCAATGTTCCAGGAGTTGCTCACCGGAATGCCATCTTCGGTCTCAAGGCGGACAGCGCCAGGCCTAGTGATTCGTTTCACCCGGTAAGGGCCTTCCCACTTCGGCGTCAACTTGTTGGAATTCTTGGCGGACTGAACGCGCCGAAGAACAAGGTCGCCTTCCTCGAGACTTCTGGCATTAACTTTGCGGCTATGGTAGCGGCGCAAAGCTTGCTGGTATCGAGCAGCTCGTACAGCGGCCTGAATACGGTCCTCCTCAAGGAGCAGCGCGTCATCTTGTCGCAACTGCTCTTGCTCAAGCTCATCATAAGCGAGCACTCGAGGTGACCCGTATACGAGTTCCGTGGGGAGAACTTCCTCTGCTCCATAGACTAGAGCGAAAGGTGTCTGGCCTGTGGCTCGATTTGGCGTCGTCCTGATCGACCAAAGAACCACCGGCAGCTCCTCAATCCAGTTCGTTCCGCACTTGCGCAGCCCATCGAAAATCCTGGTCTTGAGCCCGCGCAGCACTTCAGCATTCGCCCTCTCCGCTTGACCGTTACTTCTCGGATGAGCAACAGAAGCGAAGCAGACCTTGGCACCATGATCTTGGACGTATTGCATGAAGGTGCGGCTCGTGAATTGCGTGTCGTTGTCGGTGATGATCCTGTTAGGGATCCCGAAGCGGCAAACAATCGACCTGAAGAACTTGACTGCTGATTGTGCTGTCACCTTCCTCACTGCTTCCACTTCCGGCCACTTTGTGAACTTGTCGATTGCAACGTACAAGTACTCAAAGCCCCCGACAGCTCGGGGAAAGGGGCCGAGGATATCGAGCCCCCAGACCAAAAATGGCCAGGATAAAGGGATCGTCTGGAGAGCTTGAGCTGGCTGGTGTATCTGCTTGGAATGGAACTGGCACGCTTCACACTTGGTTACTTGTGCAGTTGCATCCTGGAGGGCTGTCGGCCAAAAGAAACCTTGTCGGAACCCTTTGCCGGCAAGTGCTCATGCGCCAATGTGGTGACCACATATGCCTCCATGTATCTCTGCCAACAGCTTTTGTCCGTCTTCCCGGTGAATACACTTCAATTTCACGCCGTTGAGTCTTCTTCTGTACAGTGTGTTGTCGACAAACTGGTACATACTTGACTGCCGAGCTACTATTTCCGCTTCTTCTTGCTCTTCGGGAAGTTCTCCTGTCTGAAGGAAACGGACAATCTGCTGTGCCCATGCTGGAGCTTGTGGCTCGACAACAAGGACTAAAGGCACATCTGCTGCTGCGGGAACATCTGCTTCTACGGCGGGAACCTGCGGCTCAGCCGGAGCTTGACGTTCCCCGGCAAGCTTGCCGGAGCAAAACTTGTCGGGAGCGTCTGCTTCAAAGGAACAAACCCTAGGGCTTGCCGGAGCAGACTGCTCCTCAGCACCCTTGGGGTTGATCTTGGGGACCTTCTTGGCGGCAGCTTCGGGGAGCTCTGCCGGAAAATAGTCACCAGAAATCAACTTCCTCTTCTTGCTCTGTCCAGTTGATGGCGTTACAGACGGTTGAGTCAGTTTGAGCACAAAGATCCCTGGTTCCACAGGTAACTTAAGTGCGGTGCACTTCGACAGGCCATCGGCAATGTCGTTCTGAGCTCTTGGAACATGTTCCATTTGTAGGCCATCAAAGTGCTCTTCTAGCTTTCTCACTTCATCAACGTAAGCTTCCATCAACGGACTCTGATAATTCTTGTTCACTTGGCGGATGACAAGCTGTGAGTCACCCCTGACAGTGAGCTTCTTGATCCCAAGGTTTGCTGCGATCCTGAGACCGGCAAGCAAACCTTCATACTCTGCGGTATTGTTCGTTGCTTGCTCCTTGGGAAAGTGCATCTGGACTACGTACTTGAGGTGCTCTCCGGTGGGTGCAACAAGTAGCACGCCCGCACCGGCGCCTTGCAGCGAGAAGGCACCATCAAAGTACATCAGCCACTCTTTGCTTGCTTCCTTGACGGGGATGCTTGTTTCTGGAATTTCTTCATCTTGTGTTGGCGTCCATTCTGCTATGAACTCCGCCAATGCTCTGCTTTGGATAGTTGAAGTGCTCTCAAACTTGAGGCCAAATCTTGACAGTTCCAGTGCCCACTCGACAATCCTGCTTGTGACGACTAGAAGTAATGGCGCAGCTTGGAAGTAATGGCGCAGCTTTCTCGAGGCCATGAGAAGGCCGAAAAGCAATTTCTGCACACCAGAGTACCTTGACCTAGCCCCCTGCAGAAGGGAACTGACAAAGTAAACTAGACGCTGCACCATTCTTTTCTGCATCTTCTCACGCGCCTGCGCAGACCATCTTTGTCGGGACTAGAGCTTGCCGGTGAAGTCCCGTGCTTGTCGCTGGATGCATCTGCCGTGGTTGCTGGCTCATCATCCGCCTCCCTCTCCGCTACTAACGCAGCACTAACCACTTGATTGGTTGCCGCTATATATAGTAGCAACTTCTCTTGTGGCTTAGGTGCGACAAGTGTTGGAGTGGAGGACAGGTATCTCTTTAAGTCCTGCAGTGCAGCCTCCGCTTCCGGAGTCCATTTCATTGGACCTGCCTTTTTCAATATTTTGAAAAACGTCAGGGCGCGCTCAGCAGACCTAGAGATAAACCTGCTAAGAGCAGCTACGCAACCGGCAAGTCTTCGTACATCCTTGACGCGCTTTGGTGCTTCAATCTGCTCAATGGCCTTGATCTTGTCAGGATTGGCTTCAATTCCCCGTTGTGACACGAAGAACCCGAGAAGCTTGCCGGAGGGGACTCCAAACACACACTTCTCGGGGTTAAGCTTGAGGTTGATCTTGCGCAGATTTGTAAATGTTTCGTTTAAATCTTGAATCAGAGTCGCCTTGTCCTTGCTCTTGACCACTATGTCATCCATGTAGGCTTCCACATTTCTGTGTATTTGCGGCTCAAAAGCGTCATGGACTACCCTTGCAAATGTTGAACCAGCGTTCTTTAAACCGAAAGGCATCCATACGAAACATTATGTGCCACATAGGGTGATGAATGCAGTCTTCTCCTCATCCTCTTCTACCATGAAGATCTGATGGTATCCTGAGTATGCATCAAGAAATGAAAGCAAGTCACATCCGGTCATGGAGTCAACGATCTGGTCGATGCGTGGCAAGGCAAATGGGTCCTTGGGACAAGCTTTATTGACATCGGTAAAGTCGATACAAAGCCTCCATTTCCCGTTTTCCTTGCGCATGACTATAGGATTGGCCAACCATGTAGGATGGAGCACTCCTCTGACAAGGCCTACTGCTTCCAATTTCTTGATTTCTTCTGCGATGAATTCTTGGCGCTCCACTGCCTGTTTCCTGACTTTGTGCTTGACGGGCCACGCATGAGGACAGACGGCAAGATAGTGCTCGATTACTTTCCTGGGAACACCGGGGATGTCTAACGGTTGCCACGCAAACACGTCGACGTTCGCCCGTAGGAAAGCAACGAGCGCGCTTTCCTATTTAGGGTCGAGAGTGGCACTAATGGTGAAGGTACCACCAGTGTCGTCCTCCTTGGCGGACACCTTCTTGGTCTCTGGTGGAGCTGCCATTGTCTTCTTACGCTTGCCAGTGGAGCTCGATGGTGCGTCCTCGACGGTAGAGGTGCACTTGCCGGAGTGGGCATCAGAACTCTTGCCGGACTTGGTCTTCTTCTTCGCCCCGGGAGCTTCAACGGCAAGTGACTTGCGATCTGTTGCGGCTGCTGCTTCCCGGTAGATCTTGTCGGCGTAGATAAGAGCATCCTTCTTGTTGCCAGGGACAGAGATGACACTCATCGGGCCTGGCATCTTCAGCATGTTGTATGCATAGTGAGAGGCTGCCATGAATTTGGCGAGTGCTGGACGGCCGAGTATCCCATTGTAAGGCAATGGAAAGTCAGCAACGTCAAAAGTGACCCTCTCAGTCCTGAAGTTCAACTCGCTGCCAAATGTCACCGGCAACGTGATCTTTCCCTTCGGCTTGCTCCTTCCCGGATTGATTCCTTGGAATGTGCCAGTCTCTTCAAGCTCGCCATCAGGGATCTGGAGTTTCTGGAGTACCGCGGAGGAGATCAGGTTCAAGCCGGCCCCGCCATCAACTAGCATCTTAGTGACCTTGAGGTTGCGGATAGTTGGTGAAACCAACATCGGCAAGCACCCGACCGCAGTTATGCGATCAGGGTGGTCCTCAATATCAAAGATGATAGGCGTGCTGGACCACTTGAGAGGCTTGCGTGACTCGACGGGTGGTTCTGCTGCATTGACTTCCTGCACCCACTGCTTGAGCTAGCGGTGTGAAGTATGCAGAGAAGCACCACCGTCAACGCATAGGACCTCTGTGGCTTTCTGGAACTCCTGCTCATTGGTCTCGTCATCATCCATATCTTCATCGTCGTCGTCATCTTCATCCTTGTCGCAGCCGCGGGGAGGTCTGTCTCCTTGCCGCCGTTTGGCCTTGCCGCGGCGTCCTCCTCGGCCGGGGCGTTTCTTGCCGGATCCTCTGGCACCTTCCTGGGCCTTCTCCTTGTCGCGTCGCTCGTATTCAACTTTTTGCTGCTCGACAAGCTGCTCGACCTTCTTGCAGCTCTGGAGGTCATGGCCCTTGGTGCGGTGGATCTTGCAGTACTGCTTGTTGGTGCCGTCCTGCTTCTCGGCGACCACCACAGCCTGGTAGTTGGTGCCCGCGGCAATCTGCTTGCCGGAGCTACTAGCTTTGGCTTTCTTGGCGCCACCTTCGTTGCCGGACTGCTCAACGACTAGCACATCTTTGCCTTTCTTTTTCCTGTTGTTCCGCCGCCGGTTTCTCTTTGCCGGGGTAGCCTCCTCACTATCAGATCCTCCTGCTTCTGTATTCTCTCCGGGGGTTTCCTCCCTTCCTCAGCATGTGCACACTTGTCGGCCAGGGTACATAGCTCACTGACGTCTCTGATCTTACACATCGCCATCTCCTCCCGCATCCTGCGGTTTCGCACGTTCTGATGGAACGCGCTGATTACCGTGGCATGGTGGACATCTGGGATGTTGTGCTGTACACGGCTGAATCTCTGAATGTACTTGCGCAAGGGCTCTCCTTCCTTCTGGGCGAGCAGATGAAGGTCGCTCTCTTGGCCATGAGGCTTGTGGCCGCCTGTAAAGGCGCCGACAAACTGATGGCATAGGTCTGCCCAGGAAGATATGGAGTTGTCCGGCAAGTGCATGAGCCAGGATCTGACATTGGGCTTGAGCACCAGCGGAAAGTAGTTGGACAGGATCTTGTCGTCCCGCCCCCCGGCAGCTTGCACCGCGATGGTGTAGATGCTGAGGAACTCCAACGGATGCGACTTGCCGTCGTACTTCTCTGGTACATCTGGCTTGAAATTCTTCGTGCTGGGCCACTGGACTTGCCGCAGCTCACGAGTGAACGCAGGGCAACCTACCGCGTACGGCAAGTCGCCTGGTTCCCCTGGTGCATGCATGTCAACAGAGGGCCCAGCACGCTGGTCCGATTGACGCCGCGCTTCTCTTTGGCGCTCGATGCGAGTATGAGCGTCTTCTTGCTGCCATTTGTAAAGAACTTGGCGCTGATCGCGACGAGCTCGTGGATCTGATGATGCGGTGGAGTCGCTGTCGAGGTGGATCCGGCGAGTCGGCGATCTTGGCCTTCGGGGTGGAGAGTGCATGGTGGTCGCACCCCCACCGGTTTCGTCGCCATCGGCTCGTGCCTGGCGGTCCTGCCGCGGCAGCGATGTACTCGGCTGCCGCGGAGTGTCGCCGTTGGCGAAGCTGATGAGACTCTGAATGGTGGCCCTCCATCCATCGATCTTGTCTGCCGTTGGAGGGTAATCCAGGAGTAGTTGAGCTCGCGCCAAAGCTTCTGCTGGAGTGGTGGGTGGTAGTGGCGAATGGCGTGAGGAGCGGGATATGCTCGGACTTCTAACTATGTTAGAAGGAGCAGTATCTCGTCCAGGCGACCATGTCTCGCTCGTGCCAGCATGTTGGCGTGCATGCTGGTCTTGAGCACCCCGAGATCCACCAGCTCGCTCTTGGTCCAACAAACGTATGGTACTGCGAATACCATGACGCTATTGGTCTTGCGCCTCCTGAGATGGGCGCGGTGCATGTACGGACGCCGAGGTCTGCGCAGCCTTGTCCTTGGACTTGGCAGCACCGTGAGCTCCCTCGTCGGTGCCCGTTCTTTCGCTGGCGTCTACCCCACCACCCACTTGCTTCGGTGGTGGTGGGATCGACGTGGACGGAGCAGCTACCCCCGAAGCCTTCTTCTTTGGTGGCATATCGATGAAGAAGATGAAGATCTAGCTCGTGTGAACGCCGGATCAGGTTCACACAACCTCGACGCCCCCTACCTGGCGCGCCAAAGATGTCGGGGAAACTGATCCACGAACACCTATGGGACCGGCGGACCGAGCCCCTTTCGGTTCGGCGGAGGGTGGAGATCGCACGAAGAGCGGATCGAGGCGAAGCACACGAGCAGTTTACCCAGCTTAGGAGCTCTCCGGAGAGATAACACTCCTACTGCTGCATGTCTAAGTGTATTGAGTTCTTGCTCGGGAGCGCTGATGCTACAGTACACATTAGCTGCTAACGAGACCGAGCGTGAGTGTTTTTCTGCCTCTTCCCCCCCCCCCTTTCCTCTACGTTGCGCATGGGCCTCCTTTTATATGCTAAAGGGGTCTCCGACAGGTGGCAACGTAGACAAGGGTAAAAATGGAAAAGGAATTGCGGTTGGCACAACTACCTGTACAGTGTATCATACCTAACCCTGACAGCAGGGGACAAAGGCATTAAATGCCCGTCTGCGTCGCTCAAACAGTGCAAAAAGGGACCGTCAGGGACGCCACCGCTCGCCACGATGGCAATCTTGTCAGTGTCGCTTGCCACCGTGCACCACTGGCTGTACAGCCTCTTGCCACGCGCGCCTGGAAAGGCCCTAGGGCGACACGTTGGTGGATGTGCTGGAGCGCGGGTACAGAGCGGTAGCTTGCCGCGGAAAGCGCCTTGCCGCGGTCATTGTCTTGTTGCGTCCGGAAGCTTGTCGCTCACCGGGCCTTACCGGCACGCGTGGCGCGTCGCGGCAAGTTCCTTGAGATGCCTTGGTTGGCCTTCCCGGCAAGCTCCTCTTACCGGGGCCTTGTCTCCTTGGCTTGAATACTTTGTTCTTGAATGGCTCCAAAGGAACCACGGAGGACCTTGGCGGTCACCCGGCAAGCCTTGCCACGGGGTGCTGCGACTGCCCATGCACAAGTTCGGGATACTAGGGTACCCCTACTCTAGTACACCGACAAAGACAATCATGACAACATCTCAACCCTTCGAGCTGCTACACATGGACTTATTTGGACCTACTCATTAGTCCACCCTCACAACAACGGCGTGTCTCTATCGCTTCGTCATTGTTGATGACTACTCAAGATATACATGGGTGCACATAATTCTCTACAAGACTGAAGTATAAGATGTCTTCAGACGATTCGCCAATCGAGCAATGAACAATTATGGCGTCAAGATCAAGCATATCAGAAGTGATAACGGCACTGAATTCAAGAACACCGGGCTTGATCTTTATCTGGATACAATGGGAATCACTCATGAATTTTCTGCTCCATACACACCTCAGCAAAACAGCATTGTAGAGCGCAAGAACAGAACCCTCATCGAGATGGCTCGAACAATGCTTGACGAGTACAAGACACCAAGAAAGTTGTGGCCTGAAGCCATTGATACAGCTTGTCACATCATCAACCGTGTCTACATCCATAAGCTTCTGGGCAAAACATCCTATGAGCTCCTTACTGGCAAGAAGCCAAATGTCAGTTACTTCAGAGTCTTTGGTGCTAGATGCTGGATCAAGGATCCCCATCACAAGTCAAAATTTGAACCCAAAGCTCACGAAGGCTTCATGCTTGGCTATGGAAAGGATTCACACTCTTACAGAGTCTTCAACCTCTTCCACTACAAAATCTTTGAAATAGTGGATGTGCGATTTGATGAAACCAATGGTTCACAACGAGAGCTCCTGCCAAACACAATTGATGAAGGTCCTTCCAGTGAATCTATCAAGCTGATGGGAACTGGTGAGATCATGCCCTCTGAAGCAAAGCCTGAAGAGGAACTTATCATTTCTGCACCAAACCAACCTAAAGACAATGCTCAGACCGAAGACAATACTTCCAATGATGACAATGATCAGCATGAGCAAGGTCTTCGTCCAGTTCATCCTCGTGTTGCAAATGAAGTACAAATCGAGAAGATAATTGACAGCATCAACGCGCCCGGTCCGCTTACTTGCTCAAGAGCAACACAGTTAGCAAACTTCTGTGGGCACTTTTCATTTGTGTCAATATCAGAACCCAAGAAAGTTGCTGAAGCTTTTATGGAACCTGAATGGATTCAAGCCATGCAAGAAGAACTTCAACAGTTCAAGCTGAGTAATGTTTGGGAACTTGTCAAGCGACCTGACCCTCGCAAGCATAACATTATAGGAACAAAATGGATATATCGAAACAAGCAAGATGAGCATGGTCAAGTCGTCAGAAACAAAGCACGTCTTGTGGCTCAACGATATACTCAAGTTGAAGGAATTGACTTCGATGGAACATTTGCTCCTGTTGCTAGACTTGAAGCTATTCGCATACTGCTAGCCTATGCTAATCATCACAACATCTTGCTATATCAAATGGATGGGAAGAGTGCATTTCTCAATGGCAAGATTGAAGAAGAAGTATATGTCGCTCAACCACCTGGCTTTAAAGATCCAAAACATCTTGATATGGTGTACAAGATGAACAAAGCACTGTATGGCCTCAAAAAAGCTCCTCGTGCCTGGTATGATACAATCAAAGACTTCCTAAAGAGCAAAGGCTTCAAACCAGGATCCCTCGATCCCACACTCTTCACGAAGACATATGATGGCGAACTGTTTGTGTGCCAAATATATGTGGATGACATCATCTTCGGCTGCACCAACCAGAAGTATAGTGATGAGTTTGGATACATGATGCAAGAGCAATATCAAATGTCCATGATGGGAGACCTGAAGTTCTTCCTTGGTCTTCAAATTCGTCAGCAACAAAATGGCATCTTCATATCTCAAGAAAAGTACCTCAAAGATTGTCTGAAGAAGTTTGGAATGGAAGACTGCAAAGGTTATACGACGCCAATGCCAGCCAAACACCACCTTGGTCCCGACGACAATGGTAAAGAGTTTGATCAAAAGGTATACCGCTCCATGATTGGTTCTTTACTTTTTCTATGTGCATCTAGGCTAGATATTATGCTTAGTGTTTGCATGTGTGCTCGATTCCAAGCGGCAACAAAGGAATCGCATCACTTAGCTGTGAAGCGAATTCTTCGATATTTGGCTTACACCCCAACACTCGGATTATGGTATCCAAAGGGCTCAAGGTTTGACCTAGTTGGACTCTCGGATGCTGATTATGCTGGTGATAAGGTGGATCACAAGTCTACATCAGGAACATGTCATTTTCTTGGTCGATCACTTGTCTGTTGGTCTTCAAAGAAACAGAACTGTGTATCACTCTCAACTTCTGAATCTGAATACATTGCTGCTGCATCCTGTTGTTCTCAGCTTCTATGGATGAAGCAAACTCTCAAGGATTATGGCATCAACCTGAAACAAGTACATCTCTCTGCGACAACGAAAGTGCCATCAAAATAGCCAACAATCTAGTTCAGCACTCGAAGACAAAGCACATTGAAATACGTCATCACTTTCTCAGACATCATGTTATGAAGAAAGATATAGATATCATGCACGTCAACACTGAAGAGCAGCTGGCATATATCTTCACAAAGCCCTTGGATGAGAAAAGGTTTTGCAAGTTACGGTGTGAGCTAAATATCTTGGAATCCTCGAATGTCCTATGATCAGGCACACATCCTAACACTTATGCATGTTGATGACTTAGATGTGCAACACACAAAGTAATGTATATCTTCAATCAGTGAAGATTTACACTCTGAGTGTGAATACATTAACATGGAATTTGACTTCGGAGCGCCACGATAATTGTGCGCCGTGTCTGGGTCTAATACTTCCTATACGGTGGGTAACGCCACCACCAACTTTCTTTGTTTGAAGTGTTTCACTCATGGCGTTATATTGCAATAACTTCGCATTTGGTTTGTCTTCAGTTTCAATTTATCTTCATGATCTTCTACACTATGATGATTTGATTGCTTTCTGATATATATATATATATATATATATATATATATATATACTAGTGTTCTGTCCTCTACAGCATTCACTTATTGCTATGTCTTCAAGATTGGATCTTTTGAACTAAGTGAATGTGATCGGACCCTTACTTCACTATGCTTCCTATCCCAAACTCTATCTGTCCAAATCATATGCATTCTATTGAAACTATCGAATGTCTTCTCTGTGTCCTAGTCAGCAGAAGGCAAAGAGACAAACATTAAATCTGTTTTAAATTACTTATCTTTATTGTTGAAATCCGGAGAAGCCAGAACAACTCTTCGACATGCCTGGCGGGCGTGGGAACGTTGGACAATTCTAAGTATGTTGCATGCTTGTCATGTACCCCTCAGATGTGAACCGCCAGAGACACCAGCGTAATTGCCCTGTGTCTCTCACCTACTTATAAATACTTGTCCCCTGCGGTAAAGAAATCCTTCTTCCACCTCTCCACCTCCGTCAAAACCCTAGCGCCACCGCTAGCTCGCGACGACGCCGGCGACGAAGCGCTTAGCTACCGCGACTTCTCCAACGCCGTCCTCACGCCGGCCACGGACATCGTCCTCTCCGCCATCGCCGTAGGTATCCTCCATCGCCAAGTTAGGGCACGGTGGGCTGAACTGCTCGGTCTCCTATTCTTCCCATCTAGTAGTTCTTCGTGCGGTAATTATAACTCCATTTTTACCACCTTTTTGATCTTCAAGATTCATCCTGTTTACCAAAAGTAGTTTCTGCCTATTCAATGTTAGATCTATTCTGTCTGCATCTCATACTTCCGAGTCAATTCACTTATATTTCCTTTCTAGTTTGATTCCTCACTTGTACTCATTCACGGATTGGTACAAATCTGGAACAACTCACCTATATAAGTGAATGTCTTCGCATCATGAGGTCAATATCTTCAAACTGATTTATCTTCAAAATCGTCTGAGAATGCATATGACCTCTTCCCCTTCCCTCGCATCTCTAATGCTGTCACAGGTACATGTCCGTGGGAGAATCCCTTGGTTCTCATAGTCTGCATTCGTTTGCAGAATACTTACAACATCATATCAATTCTCCTGAAGCCAGTTCCTGCATGACCAGCAAGCGTAAATCTCTGAAGCCTTTGAACATATTGAAGCCATTCAGCTTGAAGTTCATGGCTGCAGAAAAATCAGCATCGAAGGGTGGCAGACAGCGTCATGGGGGAACATCAAGGGATCTGCCTGATGATCTGGCAGAAATGTATAAAATAGATCCTGAAGAAGATTACAATCAGCGCAAGACTCGAATCCAATGGATTCGACGCTATTGGGCTGAACAGTGGTACAAGTACAAGTTCGTCACCCAGGAGTACGCAGAGAAAAATGCTATCAAGAGCCCTTGGGGTTCTATTCTCTATCGAGGCCTTCCCCCAAGAACAAAGCTGAAGCCATTGCGCAAGAATTCTATCCTTGCATGGTCTGTGGGCCACAGCCTGAAGAAGCCGACCCATCATCATTGCTCTGGTGTCGTGACGACAATCTATTCAAGCCCAACTTCCAGTTTGCTAAGGCTTCGGCAAAGGAAAACAAGAAGTCACGGGGATTAGACTTCAATCCTGGCCCCTCTGCTCCCCATGATGATGGCACACGTGAAGCTGAAGAAAACAGAATTGGCCCCTTTGCAAACCTTGATGGCCTCATCACTTACATCTTGGTCCAAGGTGCCAAGGTAGATCATTCTGACAATGATGCTAACACTGATGAAGCCCCAGCTCCTCCTTTGAAGCCACAGAAGCAAAAGAAGCTAAAGGCTTCTAAATCAGCACCTCCAAAAGCTTTACGCGCGAAGCCTCTGGCCACTGCACCTCCTGAAGCCAGTGTGCAGTCTGAAAATCAATCCCGTATCTCCAAGAAGACGGAGAAGAAAAAGCAACTTGTCAGGCATACTGATCAAGCCTTGACTCCTGCCGCCATTCTGCGTGAAGAACCCATTGATCTGTCAAGTGATGAAGATCTTGCTGATGATGCTCTTGAGCAGCTGATAAAGAGCAAGGAAGAAGCAGAAATCTTCAACAACTTGCCTCTCTTTGATGTGGCCATCATCCACAATTTCATTGATGAGTGGTTCGACACCCCCAATGTCAGCTTTGAAGATTTACAGCTTCCCATTGGCCTCAGTGTCGCCTTCAATGGTGCCATTGCTTCTGAGCTGGCTCTCGCTCAGCGAATCGTTGAGCTCAAGAACAAGATTGATTATGAGAAGGCTCAATTCAAGAAGCATGTGGCCAAGCTAAGTGTTCAAGACGTCCGAAACTTCAAAGTCATGCTGCATGAGCTTAAAGAAGCTTTTCTGAAGAAGCGCCAAGAAGCTCAAGGCTCTCGTGAGCGCATGCAGCGTTTGGCTGATAAGTGTGTGCTTGCCTACAATGATGCTGAGAAGCGCCAGTCACTTGGTCGTCATGGCATTGACCCCAGGATGGCTGCAAAGAAAAAGAAGAAGCTTTCTGCTGACCAGCCTGCACCTTCAAGCCAAGAAGCCCCACGCATTATCTTCCCGAGCAGCATGACTGGCTCGAAGCCAAAGGTCACCACAACCGCTTCTGAACAGAAGAAGACGAGGGCTGCCGAGGCTGAAGCCAGAAAGAGGAAGAACACCGAAGCCTCTGATGCCGCTCCCTCCAAGAAGAAGCGCAAGACCAAGAAGAGTCGGGCTGCTCCCACAGAGCCCCTTGTTGTTGAACCCATCTCAGTGGTTCGTCCTGCATCTGCATCCCAAGAACTTCGCATGACTGTTCATGAGCCTGCTTCCACAGAGGCTCCTGAAGCTGAAGATATACCAGCAGCTGAACCCACCGCTTCTGAAGACATTGGTCATGATGACAATGTTGAAGATGATGAAGTTCTTCCTCAGATCGAATATAATGTGGTATCATCGCTTGTTCGTACGAACAGCGAAAACATCAGCATTGGTCGTCCTCTGACGCCAATTGCTCAGGATGCATCGTGGGCTGATCACCCACAGCAACAAGACTTCCCCAGTACTCCCCAACAACAACAAACCACACCATCCGTACAAGTTGAAGAGGATGTGGACCTGCCCACTCCATCTCCAAAGGCGTCGCCTATACTACAAAGGCTTCGCAAAGGACCAAGGCCTCAAGTCCCTCTTCCGAGCATTCTAGAAGGAGAAGTGCACCGTCAGCCTGTTGCACGTCAAGTGTTCTCTGAAGCCACTCCAACTATGAATGTCTCTGTGTCTGAAGCACAAGCTGCTGAAGACAATCCGGCTGCATCAGCTGATGAGGAATGTCAAGAAGAACGTGTCCAAACTCCCCCCATGCCTGAAGAAACAGTTCATGAAGTGAACGTGTCTGTGCCTGACCCTCCAGCTCCTAAAGTGGAGGGTGAAAATCCTGAAGCTGCCACAACCAACGCAAGTGAAGCCTATGACGTTGTCATGGCTGAAGCTAATGTGGAGCTTGAACCAACCAGTGTGCCTGAAGCTAATGAGGCCACTGCACCCAAAGCGAATGAGGCAACTGCTCCTGAAGCACCTGTTGTGCAGCCTGAAGCCTCAGTTGCTGCCACTGCTCCTGTTCCGCCCCCAAGGCCCTATACAATCGAGCAAGCATACAACCATGGCGAGCTAATCACAGTAAGATGGCCCGTTCTGGTCCCTCCGCCTAATGTCTCTGGTCCTCAATTTGACTATCACATTGAGCATAGGCCTCTGGTCCAGAAGCCCAAGCCAAGACTGCCAAGGTTTCCAGGTACTGCAAACTCACCAGGGTCTTTCAATGCAAATGGCTTCAAGAGCCACAACACATTCTTTGACAGCTCGAAGAACCCCTACACGAAGCCAAGAATATCATCAGATCGGTTCTGGAGTCATCAGCAGCGAAGCTATTACTCCTGTGTTCTGTATGATCAAGGGCGCATTTTCCCTCATATGCGCCTCGACGCTGAAGCCATTACTGGACTGCCCTACTTAGAAGAAGCACTTGACTGCTTTCATGATGTTGGGCTACTCAGTTTTGTCACAGATAAAGAACACTGGAATGAAGAGCTATTGCTTCAATTCTATGCTACTCTGCACATTCGCGGCTACAACAGAGATACGAAGACATGGGTTCTCGAGTGGATGACCGGAAATGTTCATCATGAAGCCAAAACTATGGATATCATCGAACTTACAGGCCTATCCACTCCCAGAGAACTCTATGAACCTGGTTGTCAAAATCACCGCAATGCTTTGGAAAGCATCTTCCATAAGCCTGAACCCAATATGAGTCAGATGCTGAGCATGATGAAGCCTTTGCCACGTGATGCTGAATATCCAACGGAGTTCTTTGTTGAAGACCTTGAGTATCTGCCACGCACCATATATCACATCATCAGGCGAACTCTATGGCCTATCAAAGGACATTCATCAGCGGCAAAGCTTGAAGGAGCTATGAAGACTTTGGTCTTCTACATTCTCAATGGCATCAGCTTCAATGCGCAAGACTTCTTCATCAGGCAACTTGCTGCTTCCGGCTCTGACCTATTTGGTCTGAAGTTCTATGCTCCATGGGTCATGCGCCTCATCAAGCGACACTCATCTGTCAACTATCAACCATCTGCTCGCAATCATGTGATTTTTCTACCAGAGGTTGATATGTCAGTTGAAGCTATATACCCTGAACCTGCCAAGAAGCCTCTTTGTCTTTAGAATGCCGAGCACCAAAGCTTCACTCAGCCCATTGAAGGTGTTCAAGCAGCAACACGAATCTATCCATTGGCTGGAAACACTCATCTGCCTCATCGAGCACCCACTGAAGCCACTGAAAGCACCATTGCACAAAGGCCTCGGAAGCGTTCTCGCATTCTCAATGACCGAGAACTTCTTGTGGCCCTTCATCAAAAACAGGATAAGCATCATTTCTGGCTCAAGAGACAGATGCAAAGCCTCTTGGTGGATGTCAATCGCATTCGCAACCTTGCCACAAAGAATGCCTTTGTTGCTCATGAAACTTGCCGGCGATCATGGAAGAGTTTGACCCTGCTCAATGCTGAAGCTTCAAGACGATGGCTTCAATGAAAGATTCCAGTTTGACTCCACTCCTCCACGGACTGCTGTCCTACGTCATACTCCATCTCTTGAAGACTCTGAATATTCTTCCTCCGCGGCAACGGTAAATGCCAGAGTGATCGATGATGAAGATGATGCTACTTCACCACCTCCTACTACTGCACGCATCGAAATTGCACCAAGTTCATCTGCGCCGCCACCCAATGACGACAACCCTGCTGCTTCACCTACTCATGTTGATGAGTAGATGCTCTATATCTTCAAACCTTTTTGGTCCTTACTAACAAAAGGGGGAGAAGCGTACGAGTTGATAGTCTTCAAGCGGGTTCATATGGGCGGTTGCATTATATTTTGCTGCGTGTTTACAACTCTTGCCTTTTTGAAACATTTGGTTCTCTGAGTTGTAACACCTAAACTTGATGGTCGTCTGCTACTTATTTGCTTCACTGTGATGCGATGATAAATTCCGCATGTGCGATGATGACTTCCGCACTTAGATCATTCTGCAGACGTCCATTTTTCATTATGCATGTCATTCTACTTGCTATATCAGTTCATGCATGATAAATTATCTTCATAAGTTGAAGTGGATCTCCACAAGTACAACCTGCCATGTGCATTTGCATTCCAAAAGCAAATTACTTACATGCACATCTTCAGGGGGAGCCCTTGCAACTTATGAAGACTATTTCCTATCCTTACAATTTCACATATTTATCCACGTTGAAAACTTTAACCAGTTTGTCATCAATCACCAAAAAGGGGGAGATTGTAAGTGCATCTAGTGCCACCCCTAGTTGGTTTTTGACTAATGCGTTTGTGACAATTGCAGGATAACACAGGTAGTGTCCCTCATTGATTAGGTTCACCTACCAGAGATGACCCCTAAAAATGTATGAAGACATTAAAGACAATGGTGGTATGAGAAGATATTCATATTGAAGACTATGACATGAGAAGACATTGCGTGAAGACTATGGAGCGCGAAGACTATGTGGATTCGTTGCTTCCTTTTCTTCTTTGTTGAGTCATAGAAACCACCCTACTGTTAAGTGGGGTCCAAGTGAACTAAGTCAGAGTGACTGAAGTGATGCGCAACTCAAATCCTATGTCTTCGAGTGAAGACAATGAGAGCAAACCTTATCCAGAGCTGGATGAGTCAGCTTTGCTTGTAGCCCAAGTAAAGTTGCCGCGTGTGTTTGAAATCTGACCGTTGGAATACGTGTCAGTTCCTTAGTGACCCAGGGTCATTTCGAACAAATCAGGTCGGGTTGCCTTGTGGCTACAAATAGCCCACCCCCTACACCATAAATTGGTGGCTGCTCAGAGTTAGTATACGGCTTTTGTCGTTTGAGAGCAACCCACCTCGAAGCATTTGAGAGAGAGAAAAATCCTTGCGAGGACAAAGCCCAAACACCCAGAGCCAAAGAGTGTTAGGCATCACTGAAGTCTTTCTGTCTGTGTGACCTGAAGACTTATTACACTTGAGGACTGTGTATCCTCCAACCGGTTAGGCGTCGTGTTCTGAGCATCCAAGAGTCATTGTGGATTACAGGGTGAACGAAGTCTGTGAAGGTTTGGAAGTCTACCTTGAATACTTACCAGAGTGATTGCGCGAGGACTAAGTGACCTTAGCTCAAGGGGAATAAGGTGAAGACACGGTCTTCTGAGTTGAATTTCACCCTCCCTAACTAGACGTACAGTTGTCACAGCAACTGGAACTGGTCCAACAAATCCTGTGTCTTCAACAAGTAACTGGTTCTATATCTTCCCTCCTTTACTTTGAGTTTGTCTTCGTGAAGTCATTACTTATCTGTCTTATCTGATTGACTTCATTGCTTGACTACTATTGTTGATTGGCTTCATACTATCTTCCATCCTGATCCTACTACCTAGCTGCTATTAGTCTCCGTACGTTAACGCTATTGCATACTTGACTATGGCTTGCTTGTTGTAGTTTATCTTCCGCTGCATATCAATTAGGTCATTTCTATTGTTTGTCTTTGAAACTTGCACGTTTTGAAGACTTTCCCAAAAATCGCCTATTCAACCCCCCTCTAGTCGATAACTAGCACTTTCACTCTCTCTATCTCAAATATCTGCCATGGCGCCGTCGGTCTGCCCATGCACCGACGAGGAGTCGCCACCCCACGAGGAGGCTCACTCGAAGTGGCTTTCAAGAAGGAGATGGTGGAGGAGGATGCCAGGTACCAGGCGGCTTGTGAAGCCCGTGATGTCGCCTGGGAAAAGGAGGTGGTGGAGCTTTGGGGGCGGGCGTGTTGTCGTGCGGAGGAGGTGTACAAAGGCGGATACTTTGCGAGGAAGGCCACCGGCGGGTTCTGCAAGGCGATCGTCACCTGCCGCGCGGCGCAACTCACTGCCCTGGCGAGGGTACGGAGTTTCGCGTCTGCATTGACATCCCCGGGCTCAACAGGGCCGCGTCTCGGCAGCTCATCTGGTCGTCTCGTGTCGGCCGATGCGAGGGTCCACCTCACATCTACGTCTGCATGCCCTTCGGCCTGCCGGGCATGGCTGTGGTGTTCCAGCGCTGCATGAAGGACGCCCAGGCGGCTTGCGAGGCCAGGCATCAGGCGATCCTGGCGGAGATGGAGGAGCACCTTCAGGAGCCTCCCGAGGCTCGGCACCAGAGCGGCTCGTGAGGAACTACTCCAACATCGCGTGTTTTTTGGATACTTCAACACCTCTTCAACGACGGTACCAGGTGACATCTCTCTAGTTCATTTAGTCTGGGGGCGTCCCTCGGGATGCATCATCCCAAGGCCGTGTGGGTGCGTCCCTACGGCATGTGTCCCTTCTGCATCTATCAGAGCTAGTTTACAATCCTTCGCAAGCTACTTTTGAATTACTAATTGACTGACTGGCGCTTCGTCGCTAAGAACGTCTCGCGCCCTTGCAAGCCCCCCCGCGACCGCCTCATGATTAAGGACTGGCACGGCGTCTGTGCTCGGGTCCATCCCTGCAGCGTCGCTAAATCCAAGAGGATGAGCTCTAGCTCACGGGCCAGTCCCCGTGTACGTCACCTCCCATGGCCCTTGGTGCCTTGTTCTCGCATGAGCTAATCGTGGGTAGATGAGCAAGGGTGCGCGACTTGGTGCCCCCGTGGCCACGGGAACCATGCACCGGTTGTTTTTCTTCAGGACCTTTGCATGAGAAGACTGGGCACAATGTTTGTGCTCGGGTCCGTCCCTGTAGCGTCGATAAACCCAATGGCTAAGCTTTGTCTAGTGGGCCGGCCCCGTTCACGTCACCTCCTGGGGTCGTTGGTGTCTGGCCTTCTCATGCAATAACCTAAGGAGACTCATTCGGTGCAGGCTGCCTAACCATCTCGCAGGACTAATTCAAGCATCCCCGATCAAGAGCAGGCACAACCCGCCTTGAGGTAGGGCCTTGTGAGTCCCGCACTGGCCCACGGGTTCCCATATACACCTCCTCCAGCCCTGCCGTGCAAGCCACATGTTAGGGCGGGGCTGTACACGCCCCGGGGGCTCTCCTTAGAGGGGGGCCCCTCCCACGCACTAGTGGAAGCACTATGCTCCGCGCTGGCTGTCAACACCGCTGAGGAGCGGCTATGCCCATGCAAGAGCGGAAGCGCTATGCTCCGCGCTGGTGATAAACAACTGGGGGTGGCCTAGCAGCCGCATTAACCTCAGGGAGCCTCTGGGCTCAGTAACCGGTCTCACCGCGCTGCTCTCCCTCGGAAGGGTAGGGCGAGGAGGATGGGCACAGGGGCTACGCTTAGGTCATGCCTGGCTTATCCCACCTCGCCAGGCCTCATGGGTCTGGTCTTCGCGCACCCGTCCCAAGCGAGAGCTCGGCGAGGAAAATGTATGATGGTTAGTTCGTACATCAAGGGGGACTCCTGAGCATCGCGTCTCAGGAGCCTAACTGGCCACATAGCCCCTCACCCCTTGTTCTCGTCCTAGTGATCCGGATGACCCAACGGTGGTTGAGGCATGCGGGGGGATGGGCCCTGCCGATGCAGAACGCTAAGGCCTGGCTTTCACCCTTCCTTTTCAAGGCATTCGTATGTCAAGGGGTACTCTGAGCATCGCATCTCAGGAGCCTAACTGACCACGTAGCCCCTCACCCCTTGGGCTCTTCCTGGCGATCTGGACGACCCAACGGCGGCTGAGGCATGCGCAGGGCCGGGCACTGCCGATGCAGAACACCAAGGCTTGCCTCTGCACCTTTTCCTAAGCTGTTCGCACGTCAAGGAGGACTCCTCAGCATCGCGTCTCAGGAGCCTAATGATACGTCCATTTTGCATCATGCTTTTATACCAATATTTAGTGCATTATGGGCTGTTATTACACATTATATCTCAATACTTATGGCTATTCTCTCTTATTTTACAAGGTTTACCATGAAGAGGGGGAATGTCGGCAGCTGGAATTCTAGCTGGAAAAGGAGCAAACATTGGAAACCTATTCTGCACGACTCCAAAAATCCTGAAACTCCACAAAACATGTTTTTGGAATTAATATGAATTATTGAGCGGAAGAAATACATCAGGGGCCCACACCCTGGCCAGGAGGGTGGGGGCGCGCCCACCCCTACTGGGCGTGCCCCACTATCTCCCGGGCCCCCTGGTGGCCCCCCGGTGTCCATCTTCTGCTATATGAAGGATTTTACCCTGGAAAAAATCATGGGCAATCTTACGGGACGAAACTCCGCCACCACGAGGCGGAACCTTGGGGGAACCAATCTAGGGCTCCGACGGAGCTGTTCTGCCGGGGACACTTCCCTCCGAGAGGGGGAAATCATCACCAACGTCATCACCAATGATCCTCTCATCGGGAGGGGGTCAATCTCCATCAACATCTTCACGAGCACCATCTCCTCTCAAAACCCTAGTTCATCTCTTGTATCCAATCTTATATCCAAACCACAAGTTGGTACCTGTGGGTTGCTAGTAGTGTTGATTACTCCTTGTAGTTGATGCTAATTGGTTTACATGGTGGAAGATCATATGTTCAGATCCTTAATGCATATTATTACTTCTTTTATTATGAACATGAATATGCTTTGTGAGTAGTTACGTTTGTTCCTGAGGACATGGGTGAAGTCTTGCTATTAGTAGTCACGTGAATTTGGTATTCGTTCGATATTTTGATGAGATGTATGTTGTCTTTTCCTCTAGTGGTGTTATGTGAACATCGACTACATGACACGTGGACCATTATTTGGGACTAGAGGAAGGCATAGGGAAGTAATAAGTAGATGATGGGTTGCTAGAGTGACAGAAGCTTAAACCCTACTTTAAGCGTAACCCTACTTTAAGCGTTCCTTTGTTAGGGGCTGATTTGGATCCATATGTTTAATGATGTGGTTAGGTTTACCTTAATACTTCTTTTGTAGTTGCGGATGCTTGCAATAGGGGTTAATCATAAGTGGGATGCTTGTCCAAGTAAGGGCAGTACCCAAGCACCGGTCCACCCACATATCAAATTATCAAAGTACCGAACGCGAATCATATGAACGTGATGAAAACTAGCTTGACGATAATTCCCATGTGTCCACGGGACCTCCTTTCTCAATGAAATTGTCCAGGCTTATCCTTTACTACATAAAGGATTGGGCCGCCTTGCTGCACTTTATTTACTTTATTTACTTATTACTCATTACAATTAATCTTATCACAAAACTATCTATCACCTACAATTTCAGTGCTTGCAGAGAAAACCTTACTGAAAACCGCTTATCATTTACTTCTACTCCTCGTTCGGTTCGACACTCTTACTTATCGAAAGGACTATGATAGATCCCCTACACTTGTGGGTCATCAAGACTCTTTTCTAGCACCGTTTCCGGGGAGTGTAGCGCTTTTCGTGAGTGGAACTTGGTAAGGAAACATTTATATAGTGTGCTGAAGATTCTGTTACTTGTCACTATGGAAACTAATCCTTTGAGGGGCTTGTTTGGGGTATCTTCACCCCGACCAGAAGACCAAGGAGTTGCTCCTCAACCTAATGAACTTTTTGAAAATATTTACTTTGAGATTCCTTCGGGTATGATAGAGAAACTGCTAGCTAATCCATTTGTAGGAGATGGAACATTGCATCCTGACTTACACCTTATCTTTGTGGATGAAGTTTGTGGATTATTTAAGCTTGCAGGTATTCCCGATGATGTTGTCAGAAGGAAGGTCTTCCCTTTATCTTTGAAGGTAGATGCATTGACATGGTATAGGCTATGTGATGATACGAGATCTTGGAATTATAAATGATTGAAGTTGGAATTTCACCAGAAGTTCTATCCTACGCATCTTGTTCATCGTGATCGTAATTACATATACAATTTCTGGCCTCGCGAAGGAGAAAGCATCGCTCAAGCTTGGGGGAGGCTTAAATCTATGTTATATTCATGCCCCAATCATGAGCTCTCCCGGGAAATGATTATTCAAAATTTTTATGCTCGGCTTTCTCTCAATGATCACAACCTGCTTGATACTTCCTGTGCTGGTTCTTATATGCTGGACATTATTGATTTCAAATGGGACTTATTGGAAAGAATTAAACTCAGCTCTGAAGATTAGGGTTCCGACGATGGTAAGGAGTCAGGTATGACACCTAAGTTTGATTGTGTTAAATCTTTTATGGATACCGATGCTTTTCGTGGATTTAGCGCTAAGTATGGACTTGACTCTGAGATAGTAGCTTCTTTATGTGAATCTTTTGCTACTCACGTTGACCTCCCTAAAGAGAAGTGGTTTAAAACTAATCCTCCCATTGAAGTAAAAGTAGTTGCACCTATTACAGTTGAAGAAAAGACTATCACCTATAGTGATCCTATTGTTCCTACTACTTATGTTGAGAAACCTCCTTTTCCTGTTAGGATAAAGGATCATGCTAAAACTTCGACTGTTGTTCATAAGAGTAATACTAGGACTTATACACCTCCTGAGCAAATCAAAGTTGAACCTAGTATTGCTATGGTTAAAGATCTCTTGGATGATGATTTAGATGGGCATGTTATTTATTTCTGTGATGAGACTGCTAATATTGCTAGACCAGATACTAAGATACATAGACCTATGGTAGGCATGCCTGTTATTTCTGCTAAAATAGGAGATCATTGTTATCATGGATTATGTGATATGGGTGCTAGTGCAAGTGCAATACCGTATGACTTATATACAGAGATTATGCACGACATTGCACCCGTTGAATTGGAAGACATTGATGTTACCATTAAGCTTGCTAATAGGGATACCATTAAACCAGTTGGGATAGTTAGAGATGTTGAAGTCTTGTGTAGGAAGGTTAAATATCCTGCTAATTTTCTTGTTCTTGGTTCCTCACAAGATGAATTTTGTCCCTGTAAGTGCATCTAGTGCCCCTTAGTGATTTTGGTGTATTGAAGACTTATAGGTTAAGGGACTAATATGTTTATGAGTGTACACAGGTCTATAAGTCTATGAGGAGTTTGATATTTATAGAGAAATTCGACCCCTAAAAATGAATATCTTCGACTGAAGATTTTGGTATTCCTGAAGACTTACATGAAGACTTTGAAAGTGAAGAAATTGGTGTGTCCGTGAAGACTTGCTATTCATGCAAGGAATATGAAGCTTGAAGACTTTCGTTTTCATTGTTTTGTTTTTCTCTTTCTCGAGTCATAGGAAACACCGTACTGTTAAAGGGGGTCGAGGAAATACTAAGGAAATTTTTCCATGTGATGCTCAACTCAAAATCCTACACCTACCAATCCCTTCGAGTGAAGCCATTAGAAATCTCATACAGTTCAGTCAATTTCTTCAGTGACAGAGACGAAGTTCTTGTGGTCGCTGAGGAATTTGTTCTGACTGAGGAGTTAGGAATTTGCCAGTGCAGATTGCCTACACAGTGAGGAACATGATAGCCCTGAGGAATTTGAGAGTCAAAATTCCGACCGTTGTTGTGCTGCGCGCTAGCTGTCCCAAAATATCTTATCCACCTAACGGTCATATCACTGAAGCACATTTATGTCTTATCATGTCGGGCTGCTCCCTAGGCTATAAATTGCCTCCCCCTACAACCACTAGCTGGTTGGCTGCTCCGAGAGAAACTGACACTTGTTATTTGAGAGCAACCCATCCTCCGAGGACTTTGAGTGAAAATCATCAAGTGAGGAAAAACCCAAACCCAAAAACCAACAAACCCAAAGTGATTGAGCATCACTGAAGAGATTGATCCTGCGTGGATCCGACGCTTGTTACCTTTGAAGACTGTGCTTCTTCCAGACGGTTAGGCGTCATGGTCTAGAGAATCCAAGAGGAATTGTGGATCGCCGAGTGACCAAAGTCTGTGAAGGTTTGGAAGTCGCCTGAAAACTTACCACGAGTGATTGAGCGAGGTCTGTGTGACCTTAGTTCAAGTAGAATACGGTGAGGACTTGGTGTCCTAAGCTGCGTGCTCAACGACTGGGTGTCCGGGACTGTGTGTCCTCGAGTTTAAATACTCAGCCGCTCCAACCAGACGTACAACTAACACAGCAGTTGGAACTGGTCTACCAAATCATTGTCTTCACCAACCTTACTGGTTCTATTTCCTCAACTCTTTCATTTCTTCATTACCATGTTGAGTGATTGTTCATATCTGTGTTTGAAGACTTTGACTGAAGACTTTCTCAATTTCCTCAGTTCATTTTCTTCAGTCTGTTTGTCTTCATCTTGTGTTATTCTGTGTTTACGCTTTCTGTACTCTGTGTTTGTTTTCATTTCATCATGATGACTATGTGTGTATTCTGTCATGCTTATTTCTGAGTACTTATTCTGGTGCAAGTAGTTCTTCGCTTAGGAATTTCCTCACCGGCAAATTCCTCAGTGAAGAATTCATAAAAACCGCCTATTCACCCCCCTCTAGTCGATATAATGCACTTTTAATTGGTATCGGAGCAAGGTACTCCCTTGTTCTATGTGATTTTGGTTTAACCGCCTGGAGTTTTAGTTATGTCGACCGTAGGTATGAAGAAACTGACATGCCCTATCTTTAACGATCATGATTTTCCCAAGTGGAAGGCCATGATGAGGAAGCGCCTCATGCCAATGAACAGCGAGCTATGGACCGTCACTGAGATTGGTCTTACTGATCTATGCAAGATGGCGGACGCTGATGATATTCGCAAGTACACTCGACTTGACATCTTGGCGAAGGATATCATCTGTTCCTGCCTATCCAGAGATGAATTCAGGCACATTATGCATATTTGCAATGCAAAGCTTATCTGGAACCGAATCTCTGAAGTCTATGAAGGTCATCGAACTCGTCATGATCCCTGGTTTGAGGATTTCAAGGAATCACTCAACACGATGACTTTCGAACCAGAATCATCATCTTATGCATCATGTCTTATGGCAAAGGGTGACAAGGTAACCAAATGTTCCTCATCCGAGTCTAGTGACGATGAATCTGATGATGATGGATCTGATGATGATATTGAACTTAGTTATACCAAACTTGTTTTCATTGCCACTAAACAACAAACGGCCTTGGAAAAGGTTCAAAACATGCTAGACAAAAGTAATGACATGTTGGGTGAAGAAATGGATCGCACTAAAGCCCTGACTAAAAATCTTAAGAGACTTCAGTCTAGGTTTGACAGCCTTCATGGTCATCATAACACTCTCTTATCTGATCATGAGAAGCTTTCTGATGAATTTCTTCAAAGAAAGCAAGATCTTGAGAAGCTAAGAGTGAGTTATGAAGATCTTCAGAAGGAGCGTGATTCACTACTTGCTCAACAAATCAGCGCTTCTCAGGAAGAATTTGTTCCTCCATGCTTAAAGTGCATTGAACGTGAATCTGCTAATTCTTCACCTGAATGTTCAAATGCTTCAACTGTTACAAATTCTTCACCTGCCTCTGCTATCACTAATTCCTCATCTGAGGACATTGCTAGTATCACTGATGATGCAGGGCTGAAGGAATTGTATATGACATGCATGTACAAAAGCCTCAAAGGGCATCAGACTCTTTGTGATGTGCTTAAGAAGGAGATCCTCAACAGGAACCCTAGGAAAGAGGGTATTGCCTTTGAGAGGAAACTCAATGCTGATGGAACTTATTGGAAGCCTGAGCAATACCCCAAAACCTCATGGGTTGCTGCAAAGGGACCTCCAGTTGATCCATCTAACTTATCTGGCTTTACATGTGAATCTCCTCATTCTTCTGATGAGTAATTTGACTCCAACTATAAACTGTTCAAAAATCAGAATGGTGAAGTATTTGCTAGATATGTTGGCACTAACTGCAGGAACGGTTCCCCTATGAAGAAAATCTGGGTTCCCAAAAGTTATGTTGGAAGTCTTCAGGTGAATGTCCTCACGACACTACCAGTGAAGAATAGGAACCCTAGATCAAACTCTTCATATGGACCAAATTCTTCATATGGATCCAAGTCCTCATACGGACAAAATTCCTCACGTAGATCAAATTCCTCAAATGGATCAAAGTCCTCATATGAACATCATCGTGCTAACCCTTCTGTTTCGCAGGGTAGAGCTAAGGGCTATGAATATGCGCATTATTCTTCAAATCATTATGTTCATAAGTCCTCGAAGAATTTCTCTGCTTATTCATATGCTTACCCTAACCCCTCTTATGTGAAGCGAAGTGGACTAGCTTCTATGCCACCATTCTCATATGGAGCTCATAGAGTGATGAACTCTTTGCCACCCCTTCAGATGTGGGTGGTGAAGAAAAAGAACTAATCTCTTCTGCAGGGTCAGGTCTCCAGACGTGATTTAACGTCTGAAGAATTTGCTGGGGGCCTGACAAATTGCCTGAAAGGACGCAGGCTAATCATGATGAACTTTCATTTCACACGTCCTCATACTGCTATATCTGTTTTACTGCTTGATGAAATTCATCTGATGAAATTGATATCATATTCTTCACTAATGAAGTATATGAGTTCGTAAGTTGCACTAATTCATCTACAGGATGATCAGCCCAAAGCAAACGAGTGGATCCTCGATAGTGGATGTACAAATCACATGACTGGTGACAAGAACCTATTGATGGATGCTCCCTTAACACCGTCACATCTGAAGCATATCATCTTCACTGACAAAGGCAAAAGTCAGGTATTGGGTCTAGGTAAGGTTGCGATCTCAAAGGATCGACACATGGACAAAATCATGCTTGTCGAGTCCTTAGGATACAACCTCATGTCTGTCTCAATGCTTTGTGATCTCGATATGGTTGTTGTCTTTGGAAGATATTGTTGTGTTGTGATCATGGAAGCTGACCATTCCAAAGTCTTCGAAGGGTTTAGGAGAGGAGATCTGTATATTGTTGATTTCTCTACAGGACCACAACCAGCCGTGTGCTTACTGGAAAAAGCTTCAGAAGGCTGGCTATGGCATCGACGACTTGGTCACGCAGGCATGAGGAATTTGCACACGCTTGCGAAGAAGAAACATTTCATTGGCATTGAGAATGTCAAATTCCTCAAGGATCACTTGTGTGGTGCTTGTGAAGCTGGAAAAATGACCAAGGCCAAGCATCCAGCGAAGACTATCATGACCACTAGTCGTCCATTCGAATTGCTTCACATGGATCTCTTCGGTCCTAATCATTATTCTGCTATGACGAATGATGCATCTCTATATGGTTTTGTTATTGTTGATGATTATTCTCGTTACACATGGATACACATTGTCACTTACAAACATGAAGTGCAGGAAGTCTTCAAACGATTTTCCTCGAGGGCTTCAACCAACTTTGGTGTGAAGATCAAACACATAAGAAGTGACAATGGGACTGAGTTCAAGAATTCTGGTCTTGATGGTTATCATGATGAACTTGGTATTACTCATGAGTTGTCTGCTCCTTATACTCCTCAGCAAAATGGCGTCGTGGAGCGCAAGAACAGAACTCTTGTTGAGATGGCTCACACTATGCTTGATGAATACAAAACGCCTCGTCGTTTTTGGATTGATGCAATTGATACCGCGTGCCACATCATCAACAGAGTATATCTTCATAAATTCTTCAAGAAGACTGCCTATGAACTCCTCACTGACAAGAAAACCAATGTGAGTTATTTCAAAGTCTTCAGTTCTAAATGTTGGATTAGAGATCCTCATCACAATGCTAAATTTGCACCGAAAGCACAGGAAGGTTTTATGCTTGGTTACGGAAAGGACTCGCACACCTATAGAGTCTTCAGCAGTGTTCTTCACAAGATTGTTGAAACTGTAGATGTGTGGTTCGATGAAACTAATGGCTCGCAAAGAGAGCACCTACCTTCTGTGATAGATGAACCAGCACCTGAGGATTCTATCAAGTTCAAGGCTACTGACGATGTCATTCCTACCGAAGAATCTACTGAAGAATTCATTCCAGAACACGAAGATCGTCGAGCTAATGCACCTGAGGAAAATGCTGAAGAAAATGTTGATCAAGTTCCTCAACGAGAACCAGCTCATCCTCGCGTTGCAAAAGAAGTGCAAGTTGAAAAGATTATCGATGGCATTGAAGCACCAGGTCCTCTCACTCGTTCAAAAGCTTCACATTTATCTAACTTTTGTGGGCACTATGCTTTTGTCTCTATCACAGAGCCCACTAAGGTAGATGAAGAATTTCTGGAGCCTGAGTAGATTCAGGCCATGCAAGAAGAATTACATCAGTTCGAGCTCATCAATGTCTGGGAACTGGTCAAACGTCCAGATCCTCACAAGCATAATATCATTGGCACAAAGTGGATCTACTGCAACAAGCAAGATGAAAATGGCCTTGTGGTGAGGAATAAGGCACGACTTGTAGCTCAAGGCTACACACAGGTTGAAGGAATTGATTTCGATGAAACTTTTACACCTATAGCTAGACTTGAGGCTATTCGCATATTACTTGATTATGCTAACCATCATAATATCACTTTATATCAAATGGATGTGAAAAGTGCATTCCTCAATAGTGAGCTTGAGGAAGAAGTATATGTTGCTCAACCCCCAGGTTTTGAAGATCCAAAGAATCCTGACAAAGTCTTCAGACTCAACAAGGCCCTCTATGGCCTCAAGCAGGCCCCTCGGGCATGGTATGATACTTTGAAGGAATTCTTTGTGAAGAATGGCTTCACACCCGGTTCACTCGACCCTACTCTCTTTACTAAATCTTATGATGGTGAACTGTTTGTGTGCCAAATATACGTTGATGATATTATCTTTGGCTGTACTGACCAACATTATAGTGATGAATTTGCCTATATGATGAGTGAAGAATATCAAATGTCTATGATGGGAGAGTTGAAATTCTTCTTAGGTCTTCAAATTCGTCAACAGCACAATGGCATATTCATATCTGAGGAGAAATACCTCAAGGATGTTCTGAGGAAATTCGGCATGCAAGATTGCAAAGGAGTCAAAATTCCTATGCCCACAAATGGCCATCTGTGCACTGATGAAAATGGTATTGACTTCGATCACAAGGTATACCGCTCCATGATTGGTTCTTTATTGTACTTATGTGCTTCTAGGACAGATATAATGCTTAGTGTTTGCATGTGTGCCCGATTTCAAGCTACACCGAAGGAATCACACCATAAGGCTGTGAAGAATTTTCTTCGATATCTAGCTCACACACCAACACTAGGACTACGGTACCCCAAGGGCTCTAGTTTTGATCTCATTGGATATTCTGATTCTGACTATGCTGGTGATCGTGTGGACTGCAAGTCAACATCTGGCAGAATTTGATTGTTCAAATCCCTCAACTGAAGAATATGGCAGACGGTAAGAAACCACAGAATGGAGGAAAGAGGCCTGAGGTCATGACTGCGTTTGAAATACCTGAGGACATCTATGCTGACTATTGCACACCTGATGAGGCTAAGTTCGGAAAGGAGAACAAAAATCAGGGCAAGGTGCGCATACAGAGGATTGAAAGGAGATGGGCAAGAGAATGGAGGGAGTACAGATATGTAACTCCAAAGTATATGAAGAAATTCGCACTAAATCCTCCATGCCCAAGAGCTCCATTGGCACCTGGTCAAGAAGCTGACCCCACTAGCATCAAGCATGGTGAGGATTTCCCTGAAGAATGGGCCAATTGCCAAGCCAAGTTGGCAAGACAAGCCAAAGAAGCAGTGAGGAAATTAAACGAAGACTCTGCTACTGCTGTTTCCACTGAGGCCTCTGTCAGGCCTAGAAAATCAATGGCAAAGAAGCCCGCTCACAAGCCAAGTGCTTCACCAACTGTGCCCTCACGGCCAAGTTCCTCAGCAATGCCCTCACGGCCAGAATCTTCAAAGCCCTCACGGCTAGTTCCTCATGCTGCTCCTGCTCCTCCCCCAAAGTCCTTAGTTGCTCTGGCAAAGTCCTCAACACCTGTACATCTGGCCACGTTCCAAAGGACTGCAGGCATCTCTATTGCCTCTAGTGTCTCAGCGAGTTCCTCAGCTGCACCAAACTCTTCATCAGACCCCACTCTACTGAAGACAAAGGCAACAGCTGGTCGAGGTCCTCGGCCTAATCTGAAGAAGAAATAGGTTGCCTTCCAAGTGCCATCTGACGATGAAGCTGATGATGATGAACTTGCAGAAATCATCAGAGATAGGCAAGAAAGGGCCGCTAGAGCCAAAGGCACAAATTTGCCACTGCTTTTGGATCGAAAGGCGATCCTCGACTACATTGATCTCTGGCACAAGGACCCAAACACTCCTATGCCTGATTTTTATTTGACTCCTGGCCAAAGTCACATGCTGAACCATTTCATCACTGAAGAGAAATGGAAATTTGAGAAGGCTAGGCAAATCAAGAAAGCTTAGTTCAGGAAAGAGAAGTTCCTGAGGAAAAACATTGTCAACATGACAACTGATGAACTCCTCAAGACCCAGTCTGAAATCAAAGCCCTCGGCAATGATTTCAATGCTTATTATGTTGATTGGCAAGGAGCCAAAGTCAGGTTCATTAAACTGACTGAGAAGTTCACCAATGTTGCCGCCCCATCACAACAAGAAATTCCTCAAACTGAAGCTTCTACTCAGCAAACTGAAGAACATGCCAGCACCGCTGATGACTTTCAGGCAGCGGATGAAAATGCTAGTTCCAGGGCTGATGACTCCATTCCAGCCGCTGAAGACATTGCCAGGGCATCCACTAGTGGTGCGCCTGAAGAAAATGAAGAAGTCAGGGCAACTGCATCAGTTGCGCCTGAGGAAATTCAAACAGATTGCTTAGCTCCTCCTGCGCCTACACCAACTCCTACCCTTCCATCTGCATCAGATGTGAGGAAGACCAAGGCTATAGAGAGAGCTGCAGTGAAGAAAAGGAAAGCATCATCTGCTTCAGATTCATCAGCTCCGAAGAAAATGAAGCCTATGACCAGCTCACTTGAAAATCCAATTGATGTTGTTCCAATTTCCACCATGCCATCAAAGGACCTTGTTCCTTTTGGTGAAGAATATGTGATCCCTAGCGGATCTGATGAAGAAAATCATTCTGTTGCTTCGTCAGAGCAGATTGATGAAGAAATTGAAGCGGATGCGATCCCTTCAACGCCTGTTGCTTCCTCGCCAATGCCTCAGTTCACAGCTGAAGAGGCTCGAGTTGAAGAAATTGGAGATGAAGATGTGGATATTGGATGCACTACGCCTGTGATGAATGATGACTTTTGGGAAAGTCAGCATCCCAATTCTCCAGTCTTCACCCCAATACAACAAATACCTCAGTCCCCTGCACCAACCGTTCAAATGGGCTCTGAAGAAACTCATCCCACCTCGTTTGTGCATGAAGAAATTCCAGCCACTAGTGCTGAAGAAACTGCTGCTGCTGATCCTTTGAACATGCAGACTGCCACTGAAGAGGAACCAGAAATTCCTCACCCTGAAGAACCAGAGATTGCGATTCTGGAGGTTATGATGCAACTCACTGACACTCCTCTGCCCAAGCCAAAGGATCCATTCTCAAAGAAGCAAAAGTTCAAGGCTGAAGATTTCTTCAACGAGCATGTGTTCTTCACAGACTACAATCCCTATGATTCTGCTCGCATAAGGAAGAGGCATTTCTGGACTGCTAGTCAAGCCAATTTCTATTCCTTAGTGCTATTCGACAAAGACAAAGTCTTCGATCATGCACACATTCCTCACGTGGACATGGAATCTCTGTCGTGCTTCGAGCCAGTCCTCAGTGTTCTTCACGATGCTGGATTGCTGAATTTGTGCACTAACATCTGTGATTGGAATGAAGAACTCATTCTTCAATTCTATGCAACGCAGCACATCACAGGAAATTCTGAAGATGTGAACTTATGGGTGTTGGACTAGATGTCAGAAAATACTCACTACAAGGCACCAGCAACTGAATTGCTTCGTGCCCTCCCACTCAGTCCTCCCCTTGAAGGTGCTCGTTGCATCTACAACGAACCTAAGCTTACAAATCATTACATGCAAGTGCTGATGAAGCTCTTGAAGCCAGGGCAAGCCCCTCGAACCAAATTCCTCGTCAAGGAATTACTGTATGTGCCACAGACTGTCTATCGCATTCTGACGAAGACAATGAGTCCTATCAAAGGCCACGACTCAAATGATGAAGAAGTCGTTGGCATCATGAAGAATATGCTTTTCAATATCATTCATGGCGTTCCCGTCAACTTCCATGATTTCTACATGAGGACTCTGGCGGATATTGCTATGTCACCATTTGAGCTGAAGCCTTATGCACCATGGATTCTGAGGTTCATCAGGACAAGGTCTTCACTCAATTACAAGGGTGATACTCTAAACCACGGCAGCTACTTGCCTCCAATTTAAGTCCTCAAACGGACATTTTCCTTAGCTGATGACAAAAGGCAAGGCAACTGCCGTGATAGATGAAGGCATTCGTCCATTGGATGGTCAATTTCGCAAGGCTGCATCCTACTCCACCAATGATGACTCTGCCACACATAACTCTGCCGCCCACACCTCTACCAAGCAAATTCCTCAAGCCACAGCACCCAGGGTGATGACTGATCGTGAGTTACTCCTCAGCCTTCATCAGAAAGTTGATCGCAATCATAAATGGGTCAAGCGTCAGTTTGGTTCAATTCTTCACAACATGACCTCAACACACAATGCAGTGAAGAAAAACCTCTACTACCTCCATGAAACCTTCAACTGTACCTGGGCTGTTCTATCTCATGTCTACAGTGCCGAAGATCTGAAGAATATGGGTCTCATGGAAGAATTTGACTGGTCTACACCTCCACCAAAGAAATTCAAGAAGGTAAAGGTTCCTTCCTTGGTGGCCAGCTCCTATTCTTCACTGCGCGACACTGATGAAAATGAAGACTTGGACGACACTGCGGCAGGCCCTACTACGACAACCGACCCCAACAACACTGACGCTCCTCCATCAACTTGATATTCTTCAGGGGCGTTAGTCCTCAGTTTCGATCCTTTTGGTCATTTGATGACAAAGGGGGAGAAATCTGAGTTAGTCTTCAAGCGGGTCTATTATATGGGCGTTTTTTTGCTAAGTTACAACTCCCGCTCTTCTGAAACTTTTATTGGATCGAGTTGTAATCTTAAACCCGATGGTGCTCTGATACTTTTGATGCACTGTGCTCTGATACTTTTGATGCGCTATTCTGCATGCTTGTTCCTCGTTAATACTATTGCACACATGCTGAATTTCTTCAGGCACCATATTTCATCATGCATTTCAAATTCTTCATATTATATGTCAAATGCATGTATGAATTACAAGATATAGGGGGAGATCTCCATGATTCAACTCTTCAAGTGTGCATTGCTTCAAAAGAAAATTCCTCACTATGCACATCTTCAGGGGGAGTTCTTCTATATCTTGCAATCAAATTCCTCAATATCAGTACTTACACTTCATATGTTTATCCCCATTAAAAACTTAACCTATATTGTCATCAATCACCAAAAAGGGGGAGATTGTAAGTGCATCTAGTGCCCCTTAGTGATTTTGGTGTATTGAAGTCTTATAGGTTAAGGGACTAATGTGTTTATGAGTGTACACGGGTCTTTAAGTCTATGAAGAGTTTGATATTTACAGAGAAAGTCGACCCCTAAAAATGAATATCTTCGACTGAATATTTTGGTATTCCTGAAGACTTTCAAGAAGACTTTGAAAGTGAAGAAATTGGTGTGTCCGTGAAGACTCGATATTCATGCAAGGAATATGAAGCTTGAAGACTTTCATTTTCATAGTTTTCTTTTTCTCTTTATTGAGTCATAGGAAACATCGTATTGTTAAAGGGGGTCGAGGAAATACTAAGGAAAAATTTCCATGTGATGCTCAACTCAAAATCCTACACCTACCAATCCCTTCGAGTGAAGCCATTGGAAATCTCATACAGTTCAGTCAATTTCTTCAGTGACAGAGACGAAGTTCTTCTGGTCGCTGAGGAATTTGTTCTGACCGAGGAGTTAGGAATTCGCCAGTGTGGATTCCCTACGCAGTGAGGAACATGATAGCCCTGAGGAATTTGAGAGTCAAAATTCCGACCGTTGCTATGCTGCGCGCCAGCTGTCCCAAAATATCTTATCCATCTAACGATCATATCATTGAAGGGCATTTATGTCTTATCATGTCGAGCTTCTCCCTAGGCTATAAATAGCTGCCCCCTACAACCACTAGCTGGTTGGCTGCTCCGAGAGAAACTGACACTTGTCATTTGAGAGCAACCCATCCTCCGAGGACTTTGAGCGAAAACCATCGAGTGAGGAAAAACCCAAACCCAAACACCAACAAACCCAAAGTGATTGAGCATCACTGAAGAGATTGATCATGCGTGGATTCGACGCTTGTTACCTTTGAAGACTGTGCTTGTTCCAGACGGTTAGGCGTCATGGTCTAGAGCATCCAAGAGGAATTGTGGATCGTCGAGTGACCAAAGTCTGTGAAGGTTTGGAAGTCGCCTGAAGACTTACCATGAGTGATTGGACGAGGTCTATGTGACCTAAGTTGAAGGAGAATACGGTGAGGACTTGGTGTCCTGAGCTGCGTGCTCAGCGACTGGGTGTCCGGGGCTGTGTGTCCTCGAGTTTAAATACTCAGCCGCTCCAACCAGACATACAACTGACACAACAGTTGGAACTGGTCTACCAAATCATTGTCTTCACCAACCTTACTGGTTCTATTTCCTCAACTCTTTCATTTCTTCATTACTGTGTTGAGTGATTGTTCATATCTGTGTTTGAAGACTTTGACTAAAGACTTTCTCAATTTCCTCAGTTTAATTTCTTCAGTCTGTTTGTCTTCATCTTGTGTTATCCTGTGTTTACGCTTTCTATACTCTGTGTTTGTTTTCATTTCATCATGATGACTATGTGTGTATTCTGTCATGCTTACTTCTGAGTACTCATTCCGCTGTAAGTAGTTCTTCGTTAAGGAATTTCCTCACCGGCAAATTCCTAAGTGAAGAATTCATAAAAATCACCTATTCACCCCCCTCTAGTTGATATAACGCACTTTCAGTCCCATTATTTTTGGTAGACCCTTCTTAAATACAGCTAGTGCTAGGATTGATTGTGAAAAAGATACTATCACCATTGGCTTAGATGGTATGTTGCATGAGTTTCATTTTGCTAAGTTTCATAGACAACCTCGTGATTGGGAACCACCTATTAAGGATGAGATTATTGGTCTTTCTTCCATTGTTGTGACTCCTACTGATCTGTTAGAACTATATTTGCTAGACCATGAAAATGATATGTTTGTGAAGGAAAGAAGGGAAATAGATGAAGTGTTCCTTAAACAGGAACCTGTGCTGAAACATAACCTTCCCGTTGAAATTCTTGGGGATCCCCCTCCACCCAAGGGTGATCCCGTGTTTGAACTCAAACCATTACCTAATAATCTTAAGTATGCTTATCTTGATGAAAAGAAAATATATCCTGTTATTATTAGTGCTAACCTTTCAGAGCAAGAAGAAGAAAGATTATTGAAAACTCTGAAGAAGAACCGAGCTGCTATTGGATATACTCTGGATGATCTTAAGGGCATTAGTCCACGTTATGCCAACCCAAAATTACAGTGGAGAAATATGCCAAACCAGTTAGAGATCCTCAACGACGACTGAATCCCAAAATGAAAGAAGTGGTAAGAAAGGAGATACTAAAGCTCCTTGAGGCAGGTATAATTTATCCCGTTGCTGACAGTGATTGGGTAAGCCCTGTCCATTGTGTTCCTAAAAAGGGAGGCATTACCGTTGTTCCTAATGATAAAGATGAATTGACCCCGCAGAGAATTATTACAGGTTATAGGATGGTAATTGATTTCCGTAAATTAAATAAAGCTACTAAGAAATATCATTACCCTTTACCTTTTATTGATCAAATGCTAGAAAGACTATCCAAACACACATATTTTTGCTTTCTCGATGGTTATTCTGGCTTCTCCCAAATAATTGTGTCAGCGGGGATCAATCAAAAACTATTTTACTTGCCCTTTAGGTACTTTTTCTTATAGACGTATGCCTTTTGGTTTATGTAATGCACCTGCTACCTTTCAAAGATGCATGATGGCTATATTCTCTTATTTTTGCGAAAAGATTTGTGAGGTATTCATGGATGACTTCTCCGTTTATGGATCCTCTTTTGATGATTGTTTGAGCAACCTTGATCGAGTTTTGCAGAGATGCGAAGACACTAGTCTCGTCCTGAATTGGGAAAAGTGTCGCTTTATGGTTAATGAAGGCATTGTCTCGGGGCATAAGATTTCTGAGAAAGGTATTGAAGTTGACAAAGCCAAAGTTGATGCTATTGAAAAGATGCCATGTCCCAAGGACATAAAAGGTATAAGAAGTTTCCTTGGTCATGCCAGTTTTTATAGGAGGTTCATTAAGGACTTTTCTAAAATCTCTAGGCCTCGGACTAATTTATTGCAAAAATATATTCCTTTTGTCTTTGATGATGATTGTGTAGAAGCATTTGAAATACTTAAGAAAGCTTTGATTACTGCACCTATTGTTCAGCCACCTGATTGGAATTTACCTTTTGAAATTATGTGTGATGCTAGTGATTATGTTGTAGGTGCTGTTCTAGGGCAAAGAGTTGGTAAGAAATTGAATGTTATCCAGTATGCTAGTAAGACCGTTGATACTGCCTAGAGAAATTATGCTACTACTGAAAAAGAGTTCTTAGTAGTTGTGTTTGCATGTGATAAGTTTAGACCTTATATTGTTGATTCCAAAGTTACTATTCACACTGATCATGCTGCTATTAAATATCTTATGGAAAAGAAAGATGCTAAGCCTAGGCTCATTAGATGGGTTCTCCTGCTCCAAGAATTTGATTTGCATATTATTGATAGAAAAGGAGCTGAGAACCCCGTTGCAGACAACTTGTCTAGGTTAGAGAATGTTCTTGATGACCCACTACCTATTGATGATAGCTTTCCTGATGAACAATTAGCGGTCGTTAATGCTTCTAGTACCGCTCCTTAGTATGCTGATTATGCTTATTACATTGCTGCTAAATTGTTACCGCCTAGTTTCACATACCAGCAAAAGAAAAAGTTCTTTTATGATTAAAGCCATTACTTCTGGGATGACCCACACCTTTATAAAGAAGGAATAGATGGTGTTATTAGACATTGTGTACCTGAGCATGAACAGGAACAGATCCTACGCAAGTGTCACTGTGAATACTATGGAGGACACCACGCTGGAGATAGAATTGCACACAAGGTACTGCAATCTTGTTTGTATTGGCCTACTCTCTTCAAAGATGCTCGTAAGTTTGTCTTATCTTGTGATAAATTTCAAAGAATAGGTAATATTAGTAGACATCAAGAGATGCCTATGAATTACTCTCTTGTTATTGAACCATTTGATATTTGGGGCTTTGATTATATGGGACCTTTTCCTGCCTCTAATGGTTATACACATATTTTAGTTGCTGTTGATTACGTTACTATGTGGGTAGAAGCTATTCCAACTAGTAGTGCTGATCATAACACTTCTATTAATATTCTCAAAGAAGTTATTTTTCCGAGGTTTGGAGTCCCTAGATATCTTATGACTGATGGTGGTTCACATTTTATTCATGATGCTTTCCGTAAGATGCTTGCTAAGTATGATGTCAATCATAGAATCGCATCTCCTTATCATCAGCAGTCTAGTGGTCAAGTAGAGTGATGTCTACTACACAAACTTCTTCTTGTAGACGTTGTTGGGCCTCCAAGTGCAAAGGTTTGTAGGCCAGTAGCAAATTTCCCTCAAGTGGATGACCTAAGGTTTATCAATCCGTGAGAGGCATAGGATGAAGATTGTCTCTCTCAAACAACCCTGCAACCAAATAACTGTCACACCCTGATTTTCATGGCACAACACTTAAGATGATATATCATTATAAAGTGTGTTTGACAAAAACTTTTGCAATATTTGACTTTTTATTTGAGTTGGTTTTCTCTCTGTGTTTTCAAGTGCTCTTTAAAGTCAACACAACTCCACCTTCTATACCTCATATCCTTGCCCCAAGCTTATGCCCAATGATCATGCCATGTGTATAGAGCATTATAGTATTTTCTTACAAAAATAATTTGGCCAAAAAGTATTTTCTAAAATTAGTTTTTCCAAAAACCCCTGAATTGAGGTTTGCACTGCAAGTACTTGATTTGGTGTGTGAAAAATATTTCAAAAGGTATATTTGAAACCCATTAGATATAGGGTTCCCATAAACCACAAAAATATAATTTTAAAAGTTATTGTCCTATTTTATATAAAAGCTTTTTCTTCAGGCCAGAAATGGTCTTTAATAGGGAAAAATTATTTTACTGTTTTAAAAATATTTGAAAAAAATCAGGGAAACTCAGTGGGAATATAATTCCCATATATAAGAGTTCAAAATATTGGCCAAATCCCTCAAAAACCCTTTCTGGATATTTCAAGCTTTTGAAATATTTACAAAGGAAATATTGTCAAAAAATTTTAAGAAAATTCTAGCATGTCACATATGACATGTTTGATGATCTTGGAAAGTATCATGTCATGGAGAATAGTATAACCCCATGAAATCCCCTCAAAACCATTTCTGTCCATTTTGAAGTTTGAGCAACTTTACATTGCCAAACATGTCCAAATGTTGTCAAACCTTGTGAACATGCTCAAATGGTCTAATAATTCATCTAGACCAAATGGAACAAGTTGGAGAAAATGTTATATTGATCAAAGTGCCCCAAAACCCTCTCTGACAAGAATCAAATTGGAACAACTTTGTACTACCAACTTTCTCTCCTTGATCCCAACTTTTGTGAGAATGTTAACATGGCCAAATGAGGCCACTACACTAAGTGGTGCATCAAGGAGAAGTGATTTCCTCAACTAAATCTACACAAGTTCATTTCTGCTAATTTCTAGGGTTTACAAAAGTTGCATTGGCAACTTTGCCCAAATAAGGTCCAAATTGGTGGAAGGCCCTATTTATATGTGTCATTTCACCCTGTGGAGTCTCATGGCAGTTGGAAATCATCTGCTGGTCCAAACCATTATCAAACACCTTTTGCCACTTTTCAAAAATCACCATTTTGACCACTAACACTGTTCTCCTTTAGCTCAACTTTTTACCACAGTTCCTCCTAGTCCTCTCCTACCTCCAGTAACCCTCCCATGGCCATTGATCAATGATTAAGGGGTGAAACACCCCCATTTACCTTCCTAGACAGCAAATTCTCTCTCTCTCTCTCTCAACCCCACCTCTCTCCCATTGGGTCACCAGGGCATCCAAGGCCACCACCCCTTTGTTTACTCCTACCCTGACCCCCTAGACACTAGTGGCCACGCCCTGGGTGCCAAAAAGATGCCAATGCCAGCCATATGCATGCCTTGGAGCGCGCTATAGTGCACCAGGGCACTGTAGCCGCGTCCTGCCCGAGGCTTCTGACCACCTAGGGCCTTCCCCTTGTGTCCCCCGAGGCCGCCTCGGCGTCCAGGACACGCAAGGCGGTCGGACCCCTCCTCCTTCTCTCTCCGGCGACGTTTGACATGCGTGCCCGAGTGCCACTCGCGTCCGCCAGTTGCCGCACTCGTGCGGGACCTCCTAGAGCTCGCCCTGCTCCCTCTCTCCTCTCCTCTCAGCCTGGACCACGACCACGAGTACCCCAGGCACGCACCAGAACGCCCTTTTGGCCTCTGGCAACGCCACGGGCCGTGGCCGTGCGCCCCACCTACGGCACCTCCCGACCGCGCCCGTATAAGGTCACCCCCGAGCCTTCTCTCGTCTCCAACTTCTCTCTCTCCCTCCCTTGCACCCCTGGACCAACCCACTCCTCCTCCCATGCCTTCTCCCTCCTCCTTTGCCGCCATTGCCGCCTCGGACTCCCGCTCAAATTCGAGCCGCCCCGGCCTCCCTTCCTCCTCTGAACCGGTCCATGGAACCCCCAAGCCTCCACTAACCTCCCCAACACCCTAGGACCCCTGCTCCGCAGCCAAAGCGGGCGCCACCACCAAGCCGCCGCCGCCATCTGCTGGACCCGAAGCCTGCTCAACTCCGAGCATCGGCGCGTGTGTGCAGCACATGGACAGGTGCGCCTCGTCGCGCTGAGTCCGCCCGTGTGCCGGGCGCCACCGAAGGTGGCCCATGCTGCCCGGGAGAGCGCCAGCGCCCACTCGGCCTCCCCTCCCCTGCCTCTGCTCTGTTCGAGCAGGAGGTAGGCGATGGCCTGAGTGCTGGGCCTCGCGCGTCAGCGACCCAGCGGCTGGGGCCGCCGTTTAAGTCGAGACGGGCCCGGAGAAACGCGCCTCTGACGTCACCCCTCCTCACCCGCGCGGCCGAGCCACTGGTTCGGCCCACTGCTAAACTGCGCCTAGTGCGCTAGATAAGGGTAAAACCCTTTCCCTTTCCTTTTTCTTTTTCTGTAAGTTTGTAAAATCCATAAACAATTCAAACAGTGTCCAAATTTGTTGATTCAAATTTCCAGAGACTCCATAAATCAAGTCCTATTTAATAGGCCACAGTGGACATTTTTGTTGTCCTTGGTTTTCACTGAACCTTTTAAAAAGCTCATTTATCCACATAAGTCCACTTCAAAAATCCATTGGTTCCAACTCCAAATCCAGTGAAACCAATTTCTAAATGTTTCTAAAATCATGCATGGATTAATGGGTACGTTTACTCATTTTTATAAAATGGCATTCTGTGTACAACTTGTGGATCCATCAAATCCATTGGTTCCATCATATTGAAATGTTTAGAAATATCCACGGATCCACTTCCAATGAAATCACCTTGGAAATTCCTCATATGACCAGAGGTATCCTAGAAAAGTCCAACTCATATTTTTGAGAGCACTTTTATTCTTGCCTTGTCGTGTTGCTTATTATGGTTGTTTTCGATGATAGTTGACGAAGTAGACGAAATGCCCGAAGTTGGACCAGAGATATTTGAAGACCTCGAAGACTTTGTTAAAACAGGCAAGCAGCCCTTTGACCATGTCTATGAGACCCTTTTTATGCATGTCATATAGTGCCATATTGTTGTTGCAACGAAATCATGATGAGGTGGTAACCACTTTGATGGTTTGCCACCGTACTTCCTCACTAATACTTGCATGGTGCATGACCCTACCTTCTTATGAGGGTTATTCCGGTGGGAGTAGATAGGATGCTAAAGTAGATGCTACGCAGAAAGGGACGGGAATATGCATGATGAAGGACACAAAGTGTTTTCAAAGGACTTTTCGAAAACCCCGTCGGGTGCCACTTATGCCCGAGGGAGGTGATGAGATAGGTAACCACTTGATGACGAAGTGGTGTACCGAGGAAAGTGTGTGTTGTTTTCGAAAACGGATTAGATTTAAGATTTTTCGACTGTCCCAACCTTACATGCGCAACCACTCTACCCTTATATGGGAAAGGGCATTATTGATTACCTAGACCGATACTAGCTTGGAGCCCGCATTACTAGTGACGGGAGAGTTGTTGGTGCGCTCTCTCGGGACGGGGTCATGCCAGGTAGGGCCGCCAAGAACATTTTAATGGGGCACCGGACACATCGTTGGTACCCCGTGTCAGTATGTGATGAATATGGGAGCGATGCTCCACAATTTTAAGATGTGAAATGTTGGGCACAGGGGTCACTACCAATCAAGTGGACTCCATGTTAGTGTCGTCTAGGGAAAGGTAGTGATCGGGTGCTTACCCCGGGTACTTGAGGTATCGTGGGTCGTGGATGACACGGAAGTTCCCCGGATCTTGTGGGTAAAGTGTGCAACCTCTGCAGAGTGTAAAACTATTCGAATAGCCGTCTCCATGGTCAAGGACAGTTGGGCAGTGCTGCTTAAACTATGTCCAGAGTTTTACAAACCGGGTGTGTGTGTTGATAAAACTACTTGGGTCAAGTCAAGAGACTTGACATGATTGAGTTGGGTTGGTGCCCACTCTATTTATTTTGATATCGGTAACCTGTCCTCATGGTTACTTTAATTCTCCCGATGCATGCCTTACAAGTTGTTGAACATGTCATTGCACTCAAAACTAGCTTTCTGCAAAAATTCACCTATATCATGCATTGTTGTATCTTGAACCAAAACATGGGTTGCTTGCGAGTACATTCAAAGTACTCATTGGCTTGCCACTAGTTATTTTATTAGCCAGGCATGAAAGAACATGATATAATGAAGAGTACCTTGGTGAAGAACATGCGAGCTAGGACGCTTCCCAGTCAGAATGCCTATAGGGTTAAGGCAGATGGCATGGGTCCAAGTTGTTATTGAAGATTTCCGCTGCGATGATACACTCAAGACTTGACCATAATGGTCCTACTTGTGCAAAACGGTATGTATGGATGTAAGACTCTTGTTATTCAGCTTCTGTGTTTTCAATGAGCATTGATCTCTGGGATTACTGTACACGTGCATTCGGTGATCTCGACTTATGAGTCGGGGTCCCCACAGAGCTGGTATCATACAAAGCAGGGAATCAAGTAAAGGAAATAACATAGCGATCATTACCCAACATAGAGTTATATTACAAGATAGCTTGTCGCAGCTCTAATAGATTGTTCTCGTGACATGACCAGCGGCGACAAAGAGAAAAAGAAATGGGCGGCCTAGTCTACGCGATCGCCCTCAACCCTCTTGATCTCGCCCACCTTGTCCACAATGGGTGCGACAAGGGCCTTGAGCACATCCAGATCAGCATCCGGCGGCAAGGATTTGAGGACGTTGGTGAGGTTGAGGCCTGGATTGCGGAACGCCACCTTCATCAGCACATTCTGGAGAGCCCCCGCGCAAATCCTGCACGACTCGTCGGCCAGCTGCTTTGGGATCCTCTCCCGGAGTCGCTGGAGGGCCGTCGCCGCGCCTTTGAAGAACAGGCTGAGCCTGGCGCTGGGTTGGAGATGCTCGTCGGAGGGATACCCAAAATCCTCCATCCCCAGCTGCGCCAACTCCCCGTCGATGGTAGCGGCAGCATCCACAAGACCTTCAGTCCAATGCTCCACTGTCTCCCTGAAGGCGTCGTGGGCGGCAGCAGCATTCGCCAGCAGCGCCTCGTCGGCCTTGATCTTCTCCGACAAGGCCACCTCCCGCTCCCTGGCGCCGTCCAGCGTCTGAGTCAACCTGGCCAGCTTCAGCTCGAGATCTGTGTTGGAGTTCTTGGCGGCGCTGAGCTCCTTATTCCTCTCAGCGAGAAGACCCTGCAGCTCACCATGAGTGGCAGTATCCTTCTCGCGGTCACGCTTGAGCGCAGCGAGCTCCTCGCCGCTCGCCCTGAGATCGGCTTCCAGCTGCGCCACCTTCAGCTCCAGCTCCTTCTTGGCGGCCTCAGCAGCTGCGGCAGCGTCCCTTGCCTCCTTGAGAGCCCCGCCAATCGCTTGCTCGCGCGCGGCAAGCTCCTCCTCGTGGCTGTCAAGATTGACCTTGCGCTGTGCCAACTCTCCTTCCTGCGCAAATAAGTTTTCGGCGACAAGCCGTTGCTTCTCTTCAGCTTCAGCCTTCTCGAGGAGGAAAGCTTTCCGCTCCTCGAGAAGTTGCTCCCGCTCCTCCGCCAAGGACCCGAGAGTTTCCTGCCTGAGGCCCCGGAGCTCCTCCGTGCGCTTCTCAATGTCAACTCCCGCCTTCGCGACAAGTGCCTCTCGGGACGCCAGCTTCGCTTGTCGGGCGCGGTAGAGCAACAGCAGCTTCCGCAGCAGCCGCTCCTCCTCAGACTCGTCGATGCTGCTGCTTGGCGCATCGACCAGCGCCAGCCCAGTAGAGGCGAGCACCTCTTCGTCAAAAGTTTCTCCTTCGACCGGAGCCCTGGAGCTCGACGCCCAGGGGAGCTTGATGAAGATGCCATCGCCGACCTTCAGGTAGGCGCCGGGCTGCGGCTCTTCGGAGCCTGGCTCTGCAGCAGCGGCGAGGGGATCGGCGGTCGGTGCAGCGCCTAGCGCTCTTGCGGCCTCGGGGCCGTCAGTGCGATCGCCGGATTCCTCGCCAGCTTCTGCGGCGGCAGCCTTGGCGTCCTCTTCGCCGGCGGGATCATCAGCATCGGCCTCTTCTTCAGTGGCGGCGGCGTCATCATTGTTGCCGCGCGCGTTCTCCTCCCTGGCGTCCTCGGTTTCCATTGGCTCCGCGGCAGATGGATCTGAGGAACGAAAAAGGGAGAAAAGTCAAGAAAAAATCCAAGAAAGGAAATTCAGAAGAAGAAGAACCCAAGGGAAGTTTTCAGGCAAGAAGATTCCCTGTGCTGGTGTCTGTGGTCGCGGTCTCAACCGCCGGAGGATCACTGGTGCCGTCCCTTGCCGGAGGACTGTCCCTTGCCGGAGAGTTCTCCCTTGCCGGAGAGCGCTCCCTTGCCGGGGACTCCTCCCTTGGCGGCGTAGTCGAAGCAGACGGCACCTCGGGAGCAGCTTCCGGGTACTCCTGGTGAGGCTGTTCTGCTCCTACACAAATCAACAGTCAAGATATCAGTAGAGAAAAGAGCACCCATGCGCACCTGACGGCAGGAAGTAAATTATAAAATTACGCTTGGGGCTGCGCTGGGGGCTGCTTTGGGGAGTAGTTGCCAGGTCCGTCAAGGTGGTCTCAGACACCCCCCCTGCTGACATGGTGGGATCATCTTCGATGACAATCACCGGGGCCTTGGCTCTCTTCGCCGCTCTCTGGGCCAGCGTCCTGAAAAGGAATGGATCCAGATCGAAGCAAGTCAGATACAAGACGAAAGCAACAAGATAGCAAGAATTGAAGAACTACGAGGACAACAAGGAATCTTACTCTTCTTCTTCATCGTCGGAGCTGAGCGCGGAGAGATCGAAGTCTGGCTCCCCTCCGGTGCGGCGAGGCGGAGGAGTAGGTTCCCTTGCCCGCTTGGCAGGAGCAGCAGCGGTGGACCGGGAAGACCCCGCTCCATTTGCCGCAGCGGCGTGAGGCGCTCCCGCGGCAATGGTGCTTGCCGCGGTAGAGCGTGTCGCGCGGCCCGGAGGCTGTTGACCCGTCGGCTGCCCTGCTACGTCCACGGCCTTGCGAAGACGCCTCCTTGCCGGAGCCGGGGGCTCCGCCTGCGGCAAGCTGTCTGAAGGTTCGGGCTCTTCCTCGCCGGGCTCGCTCGGCTCAGCTTCAGGGCCGGCAAGATCTTCCTCGCCGGCAAACTCCTCACTTCTACCAAGTCATCGAAGAACGCCCGCACGACGTCATCCGCAGGTTCTTGCCAAGTTGGGGCGATTCCGTGAGAGTCACACAACGGCATCATCGCGCGGATGCGGTCAAGTGAAGAATTGTTGCACAGCGGAACAACATTCCGCGGCAACATAAATGGGTGCTGCGGGTCGCGCTTGAACACCTCCAGAAGCATCGCGTCCAATTCCAAGACCGTGAAGTTGAAATTGAGGCCCGGGCGCAGCCTCATGATATCCGCCGAGTTCTTGAACTCCCAGGCGGGTCTCCCCCTCTCTTGCAGGGGGCGATACGGCGGCGAAGGAAATCTGCGCCTACAGCGCCTACAGTGAGCCCGGCAAGCCTGAGGCGAAGGATGCGGGTGACAGCAATCTTCAGCCTGTCATCTTCCGGGGCCACGTTGCTCCAATCATTGCCGCGTACTATTGGGGCTTGGCGCATGGCAGTGAATGGCTGCGGCTCCTCCTCGACGATCCAGCACCACTCTGCTCTCCACTCCTCCCACTTGCTGAGGAGCTCACCCTCTAGATATGCTTCCTTCTTCCGACTCTCGAGATCCAAGCGATCCCGCCGGCAAGAGGCTCTCCTCTCTCAACCCGAGGCATGAAGAAGTGGCGGAAAAGGGCTACGTTTGGGTGGACTCCGACAAAGTTTTCACACAGATGTGCGAAACTGCCATGGTCAGAACGGCGTTGGGGGTGAAGTCAAGGAGGCGGAACCCGTAGGTGTTCATGATGTCGCAAAAGAATTCAGAGAAAGGCGGGCAGAGCCTGCAGTAGAAGAACAGCGCGAAAAAGGGGTACCCGTTTGGAGCCAGTCTCGAAGCGGTGGCCGGGAGTACCCTCGTGCGCGGATGCGCTCGCGTCTCCGTCGACCAGAAGAGGTAGTAGTACTCCCTCAGCTCCTTCGCACCGAGCTGAGGGGAGAAGAGGGCCCGCTCCTTCCACAGCGCCGCGAGCCGCTGCGCCTCGGCCGACTTCACACCCTTCCCCTTGTCGGCTTTTGGAGCCATGGCGGAGGTGGTGGAGGAAGTTGGCGGCGTTGGTGTTGTTCGTGGCAATGGGGGGCGGAGCGCTGCTCTCCTTCGACTTCGGGAAGAAGGGGGGAGCGGCGGAGATTTGTGAGAATGGAGTAGCAACCGGCGAAGTGGATGAACTGCCCCTGTTTCCCCTGCTTATAAAGAGGGAGGGGGCGGACGTTTCGCCCTTCCGAATAAAGAAACCACCCACGATCTCTCCCACTATGCCGCAATCAACGCGTGCCGTTCGGGGAGGGCGCAGTGGATGCGGAGCAAGATTCGTCGTAACCCAGGCCGCGTGTGCCCGTGCCCTGTTTTGGGCCTGGCCCAACAGCGCTCGGCACCGTGTATGGCCCAGGCCCGGGGGCTCCTGTCGGTGTACTAGAATAGGGGTACTCAAGTATCTCGAACTTGTGCACGGGCAGTTGCAGCACCCCGCGGCAAGGCTTGCCGGGCGACCACCAAGATCCTCCGTGGTTCCTTTGGAGCCATTCAAGAACAAAGTATTCAAGCCAAGGAGGCAAGGCCCCGGCAAGAGGAGCTTGCCGGGAAGGCCGACCAAGGCATCCCAAGGAACTTTCCACGACGCGCCACGCGTCCCGGCAAGGCAACAAGGTCCCGGCAAGAGGAGCTTGCCGGGAAGACCAACCAAGGCATCTTGAGGCCTGGTGAACGACAAGCTTCCGGGCGCGACAAGACAACGACCGCGGCAAGGCGCTTGCCGCGGCAAGTAACCACTCTGTACCCACGCTCCAGCACATCCGCCAACGTGTCGCTCTGGGGGCCTTTCCAGGCGCGCGTGGCGTGAGGCTGTGCAGCCAGCGGTGCGCGGTGGCATGCGACGCTGACAAGATCGCCATCGTGGCGAACGGTGGCGTCCCTGACGGTCCCTTTATGCACTGTTTGGGCGACACAGACGGGCATTTAATGCCTTTGTCCCCTGCCGTCAGGGTTAGGTAGGATACACTGTGCAAGTAGGTGTACCAACCGCAACACTTTTTATGCTTTTACCCTTCTCTGCGTTGCCACCTGTCGGTGACCCCTTGAGCATATAAAAGGAGGCCCATGCGCAACGTAGAGGGGGTTCGGCTCATTCGGAAGCCAGAAAAACACCTAGCTCTCTCGAGCAAGAACACAATACAATCGGACAAGCAGCAGTAGGAGTATTATCTCTCCGGAGAGCTCCGAAGCAGGGTAAACTGCTCGTGTGCTTCGCCTCGATCTGCTCTTCGTGCGACCTCCGCCCCCCGTCGAACCGAAAGGGGCCCGGTCCACCGGCCCCATAGGTGTTCGTGGATCAGTTTCCCCGACACCCTATCTCGTGGCTCCCTCGATGCTCCCCTGGCTTGCACTCCAAGTCTCTTGGATCGTAATCTTTCCAAAAATCACGTTGCCGAAGGTTTCGTTCCGTTTGGACTCCGTTTGATATTTCTTTTTTTCGAAATACTGAAACAGGTAATAAAACATCAATATGGGCTGGGCCTCCGGTTAATTGGTTAGTCCCAAAAATGATATAAATGTGTAAAATAAAGCCCATAAACATCTAAAAGGGGTAATATAAATGCATGGAACAATCAAAAATTATAGATACGTTGGAGACGTATCATAGAGTTGAGCAAAAGATAGCTCAAATTAATTTTGCAAAAGACTGTCAATAGATCTAGAAAGAATTGGTCCAAGAAACTTGATGATGCGTTATGGGCCTATAGAACTGCATACAAAAACCCTATGGGCATGTCTCCTTATAAGATGGTTTATGGAAAAGCGTGTCATTTACCTCTTGAACTTGAACATAAAGCATATTGGGCTGTTAAAGAGCTCAATTATGACTTCAGACTTGCCAGTGAGAAGAGGTTGTTTGATATTAGCTCACTTGATGAATGGAGAACCCAAGCCTATGAGAATGCCAAGCTATTCAAAGAAAAATTCTAACGCTGGCATGACAAAAGGATACAAAAGCGTGAGTTTAACGTAGGAGATTATGTGTTATTATTCAACTCTCATTTAAGATTTTTTGCAGGAAAACTTGTCTCTAAATGCGAAGGTCCTTACGTTATCGAAGAGGTCTATTGTTCCGGTGCCATAAAAAATCAACAACTTCGAAGGCACAAGTCCGAGGGTGGTGAACGGTCAAAGAATTAAACATTATATTTCAGGTAATCCTATCAATGTTGAAACTAATATTATTGAAACCATAACCCGGGAGGAATACATAAGGGACACTTTCCAGAATGTTCCAAACTCCGAAAAGGAATAGGTATGTGGTACGGTAAGTAAACCGACTCCAAAACAACTCCAATGGCAATTTTTATCAGTTTTGGAATATTTAAGAATTTTAGGAAGAAAGAAGTGGTCTGAGAGGGACACGAGGCCCCGGCGAGAGTGGAGGGTGCGCCCACACTTACTGGGCGTGCCCCCTGTCTCGTGGGAACCTCGTGTGCCTTCCGGACTCCGTTTTCTTGCACGTTACGTATTTTGGTCGGTAAAAATTCATTATATATACTCCCGAAGGTTTTGAGCATCGTATCACGCAAATATCCTCTGTTTTCGGCTCGAGCTATTCCTGTTGCAGATTAAAAGCAAGATGTCTTCTGAAGAGTTGGTTGGGGAGAGTCGGGTGTCTCACCCAACACCAGGTCCAGGAGCAAATAGCGATGCCTATCACTTTGGACCATCAACGGAGGATGAGATGGAGGCTGATTTGAAAAGGATAGATGCCATGGAGGAAGATCAAGAAGTTACCTCTCGTCTCCAACAAGAATTCATGATGGGGGAACTACCCAGCTTGGCTATTCCAACTTCGGTCATCCCTTCCAACTTTATATTTCTTTCTTATGAAAATATGAAAAAGAGCTTCACTTGTTCTCCAGAAGCTATGCAGCATCCTTGGGTAAAGGGAGCTTTGGCCGTTACGGGCAAGCTCCGTAAGGAAATTATGGACCTCAAACAACAAGTCTATAAGCTCGAGGAGGAGAACCGTATCCTGGGGGGCATCATCGCCAAGAAGATCATAACACCAACCATGAAGAAGGAGACATAACCACATGGGTATGGGCACTCCCCTTGGCAATGGACAAGATTGGGGGAGGTGCCCCGGTATCATATCACCATCACACTCCTATCTTTACCATTTTATTTAGTTCGATCCTTTTAGTAGTATCTTGATCTGGTAGATTGAAGTTTTGATATCATGTAGTTTTGAGTTTTGCTTTGTGATCTCTTTTTGTAATCGATTCCGTGAGCTATCTATAATAAAGATTAATGTTGAGTCAAGGGCTTTGCTATGTTGCTATGATCTTGAGAAAGTAGAAAGAATAAAAGAGTTCATATTGATCTTATGGTTAGTGATGACTTCACACATAGAAAGTATGAGGCATAAAAGTTGTTGAGAGTTGATAAACGTAGTCTTGGTGATCGTTGCAATTAATAGGAAGTGATAAGGAAAGAGAGGCTCACATACAAATATATTATCTTGGACACCTTTTATGATTAGGAGCACTCATGAAGTATGACATGCTAAAAGAGTTGACGTTGGACAAGGAGGACAACGTAATGGTTTATGTTTTCTCACATCTCAGTTAAAGTATATTGTCATTGACCTTCCAAACATGTTGAGCTTGCCTTTCCCCCTCATGCTAGCCAAATTCCTTGCACTAGGTAGAGATGCTACTTGTGCTTCCAAATATCCTTAAACCAGTTTTGCCATGAGAGTCCACCATACTTACCTATGGATTGAGTAAGATCCTTCAAGTAAGTTGTCATGTTGCAGGCAATAAAAAATGCTATCTAAATATGTATGACTTATTAGTGCAGAGGAAATAAGCTTTATACGATCTTGTTGTGGAAGTAATAAAAGCGACGGACTGCATCATAAAGGTCCACATACAAGGGGCAATATAAAGAGACGTTCTTTTGCATTAAGATTTTGTGCATCCAACCCTAAACACACATGACAACCTCCGCTTCCCTCTGCGAAGGGCCTATCTTTTACTTTATGTTTTTACATTATGCGTGAGTTAAGGTGATCCTCACCTTTCCCTCCTTCATTTTATCCTTTGGCAAGCTCCTTGTGTTTGAAAGATCATGATATATATATCCAATTGGATGTAAGTTAGCATGGGCTATTATTGTTGACATCACCTAAAGGTGAATACATTGGGAGGCAACACAATAAGCCCCTATCTTTCTCAGTGTCCGACTGAATCTCCATAACCACAAGTATTGCGTGAGTGTTAGCATTTGTAGAAGACTACAAGATAGTTGAATATGTGGACTTGCTGAAAAGCTCTATTGTTGACTCTTTCTGATGTTATGATAAATTGCAATTGCTTCAATGACTGAGATCATAGTTTGTTAGTTCTCAATGAATTTTTGAACCATACTTGACATTGTGAATTGATTGTTACTTGAGCATAAGAAATCATATGATAAAATCTATTTATGTTGTTGTTATATGAATGATCATGATGCCCTCATGTCCGTATTTTATTTTTATCGACACCTCTATCTCTAAACACGTGGACATATTTTTTGATATCGGCTTCTGCTTGAGGACAAGCGAGGTCTGAGCTTGGGGGAGTTGATACGTCCATTTTGCATCATGCTTTTATACCAATATTTAGTGCATTATGGGAAGTTATTACACATTATATCTTAATACTTATGGCTATTCTCTCTTATTTTACAAGGTTTACCATGAAGAGGGGGAATGCCGGCAGCTGGAATTCTGGCTGGAAAAGGAGCAAACATTGGAAACCTATTCTGCACTGCTCCAAAAATCCTGAAACTCCACGAAACATGTTTTTGGAATTAATAAGAATTATTGAGCGGAAGAAATGCATCAGGGGGCCCACACCCTGGCCAGGAGGGTGGGGGGCACGCCCACCCCTACTGGGCGCGCCCCCTGTCTCCTGGGCCCCCTGGTGGCCCCCCGGCGTCCATCTTCTGCTATATGAAGGCTTTTACCCTAGAAAAAATCATGGTCAAGCTTACGGGATGAAACTCCACCGCCACGAGGCGAAACCTTGGCAGAACCAATCTAGGGCTCCGGTGGAGCTATTCTGCCGGGGACACTTCCCTCCGGGAGGGGGAAATCATCACCAACGTCATCACCAATGATCCTCTCATCGGGAGGGGGTCGATCGCCATCAACATCTTCACCAGCACCATCTCCTCTCAAAACCCTAGTTCATCTCTTGTATCCAATCTTGTATCCAATCCACAAATGGGTACCTGTGGGTGGCTAGTAGTGTTGATTACTCCTTGTAGTTGATGCTAATTGGTTTACTTGGTGGAAGATCATATGTTTAGATCCTTAATGCATATTATTACTCCTCTGATTATGAACATGAATATGCTTTGTGAGTAGTTATGTTTGTTCCTGAGGACATGGGTGAAGTCTTGCTATTAGTAGTCATGTGAATTTGGTATTCGTTCGATATTTTGATGAGATGTATGTTGTCTTTTCCTCTAGTGGTGTTATGTGAACGTCAACTACATGACACTTCACCATTATTTGGGCCTATAGGAAGGCATAGGGAAGTAATAAGTAGATGATGCGTTGCTAAAGTGACAGAAGCTTAAACCCTAGTTTAAGTGTTCCTTCGTTAGGGGCTGATTTGGATCCATATGTTTAATCATGTGGTTAGGTTTACCTTAATACTTATTTTGTAGTTGCGGATGCTTGCAATAGCGGATAATCATAAGCGGGATGCTTTTCCAAGTAAGGGCAGTACCCAAGCACCGGTCCACCCACATATGAAATTATCAAAGTACCTAACGCGAATCATATGAACGTGATGAAAACTAGCTTGACGATAATCCCCATGTGTCCTCGGGAGCTCCTTTCTCATTATAAGAAATTGTCCAGGCTTATCCTTTGCTACATAAAGGATTGGGCCACCTTGCTGCACTTTATTTACTTTATTTACTTGTTACTTGTTACAATTTATCTTATCACAAAACTATCTATCACCTAAATTTCAGTGCTTGCAGAGAAAACCTTACTGAAAAACGCTTATCATTTCCTTCTGCTCCTCGTTGGGTTCGACACTCTTACTTATCGAAAGGACTACGATAGATCCCCTACACTTGTAAGTCATCACCTAACTGGCCACGTAGCCTCTCGCCCCTTGGGCTCATCCTGGCGATCCGGACGACCCAACAACGGTTGAGGTACACGCGGGGCTGGGCTCTGTCGATGCAGAACAATAAAGAACAACTGAAAAGTCGAGTAACCATAATACAATTATTACAAAACATATTGTTCCATGCAAACTATTTTAAACGCCTCTCTGAGGTATGCTACATGATGCAGGACAAGTAGGAAAGAGCTGCATTGCCGGGCCACCTCTTCAGACCTGGGCGCCACCGTCACCCGCCAGCGGAGCCTCGTCGCCAGGCACGTCGCCCTTCCCCTTGGTCTTGCTCGAAGGACTGACGACCAAAAACTTACTCAACATGGCGTCCACGGAGCTCTTCACGGCGGCCATGCAGTGTCCTGGGAATCGGAGTGCACCGGAGCAAGGAAGGAGGAGAAGTTGAAGTCGGTGTCCTAGAGATAGAGATGGCTGAAGACGCACGTAAGGGCTGAGGGAGAAAGTGACAGCGCCTCACTTTCTACCAAAGAGGCAAACCTGTCGACAACATCTTCGAGCAGTGCCAAGACTTCAAGGAGCAAAGCAGCAGGGCTCTCCCTTGGGGTCGTCGTCGTCGCCTTCTTCAAGGGATCGTCCCCAAAGAGCAACCGCTGAGACTTGTGGAACCTCGCCTCGAGAAAACCAAGGGTGCTGCGCTTCATGGCAACCGTCTCCTTGGCCCAGGCAAAGGCCGCCTAGGCCGCCTCCGCCTACTCCTTCAGCTTCGTCAGGCGGTTGCGCTCCGCAGCCTGCTCCAAGGCCGACTTCTTCACCTCGGTGTCTCGATCGGTGACGGCAGCCTCCTGGGCCTTCAGCTTCTCCTGACGCTCCTGGAGCTGGCTGGTCTGGGTAGCCTCCTAATTCTGAAGAGCCTTCTGTTCAGCCTCCAATACACGGCACTGATCCTCAGCTTTCGTGGCCTCCTTCCGTGCCAAGTCACGCACGGTGGCAACCACCCCGAGCACCTTCTGGGTTTCCTCCGGAGAGCCCCAGGCAGCACGGACTGATGTGTCAGCTTGGAGCCAACCAGAAATCAGCCCCAGGCATCCCTGCACCGAGCGATGATCCGGGCCTCGAAGTTCACCCTGGAGGAGGTCCAGCACCGCCCTTGCCTCCTCCAGGGGCCCGGAGGTGGCAGGAGCACTGCGGCTCAGCCACACGCTGGGCAGGGGAGAAGATGCCCGGAGGTGGCATAAGAAACCTCAGCCTCAGGAAGGACCTAGGGCTCCGGAGGCAGGTCAACCTCGGCGGCCGCGGCAAGGATGGGCGCCAGTGGGGTCAGCCTCGCCAAGGGAGCCGGCACCTCCTGAGGACGGTCTTCCACGCCTTGGGGAGACGACACCACCTCCAGAGGTGCAAGGGCCGCGACACTCTCCTTCACCTGTGCCGCAGGGCCCACTCCGGCGCCTTCAACCACGGCAACCTCTGTGTCCTCCTTCTGCTTTTTCGATGAATGCTGCCTAATGAGAGACGAAGACGCCGAGCATTGCTTCAACAATCAACAAGCAAGGCTAAGGAAAAGACTTACTGGCAGGCGAAGACATAGCTCCTCTTTAGGCTCAGCAGCGGGCACTGAGGCAGGGCAGCCGGTGCTGAACTCTTGGGAGCAGGAGAACTTGCGGTTGGCGCCACTCGAGATGCCATCGGTGAAGGCGAAATGCTACCCGGAGGAATCAGCGTGGTCCTACCCTTCTTCATGGCTGTCCACTTGGGCTGCTTCGAAGAGGAAACCCGGGATCTCGTGGTGACTCCAGAAGGGTGTGGAACCTCCACCACCGTAGGCTCATCGTCATCATCATTGTCAGGGAAGTCATGGAGGAGCTCTCTCTACCGCGGGGTAGAGGATTCCTCCACAATCTTGTCCTCGGTGGCCTTGGAGGATTGGTCGCCGGAGGACAAGTGCACCTAGGCGGTAGGCGGCAAGGGAGGCCCCGCCCGCACAAGCCCGAACTCATCAAAGACCGGCATGGCAGCAGCAACCTCCTTTCCGTCAACCCGACAGTACAATGGGAGCCAATCCTCTAGAGGATCGCTCGGGTCCTTCCCCGTCAAGTAAAGCAACACCTTGCTCACTCCTCCTCGAGAAGGGCGTCCTGGCGTAGGCGGATATTATCGTCGGCACCCCGAGCTTCCACAGGGGGCGGGAGCGATCTTGGAGTGGCGCTATGTGCTGCCTCAAGAACTCCTTGGTGAACATGGCCCCTGTCAGCTTCTCGCTCTTCAGGTCCTTCTCCATCTTCTTCACCAACAGCGTCAAAGAAGGTTCGGTGATCTTCTCAAAGTACCACCCCTTCTCGGGGATGGGGAGTTTGGTCGGCAGCTCCAATGAGCTCTAGGAGCACTTGGCATACATCAGAATCCACCTCTTCAGGGCATCCTCCACCTTCTTCCCGGCGTGGGAGATCGCGTTGCCACCCCACGCCGCAACGAAGCCGATGCACCCGACCTGATGGTCGGCAGTCATGCGAAGGAAGAAGAAGTGGCAGAGCATGATGACGGAGGGCATCACCCCCATGAACGCCTCACAGTAGAAGGCAAAAATGGACAGGAAGAGGATGAAGTTGGCATGAATGTGGAGCACGTGGAGGCCATAGTGATGAAGAACAGCGTAGAAGAAGCGGGAGAATGGGGGCACCAGCCCCGAATAGACGATGTGCAGGAAGAAAGGGAAGAAACTGCTATTAGTGGGCTTCGGCTTGGCGGTGGCAACCCAGAGCGCCGTCCCCTTCCACTTGTTGCCCTTGCTCATCGTCAAGAGGAGCGTGGTCTGGAGCTTCTCCCCGGCCACGGAGGGCGCAAGCAGCGCCGTCTCGTACCAGGCAGAGCCGACAGCCGAAGCTAAGGCTGTGGTCTTCTCCGCAGCCATTGAGCAAAGAATTGGAGGGGAAAATTGGCAGATCTGGTGAGTTCTTCCGCTACTGAGAGAAGGGGTTCTAGAGCAAGAAAAATAAGGTGCAATGAAAGCCTGGTGGCGGATGGCAGCCCTTTTGTCAGATGGAAGTAGTTGCCGAGGTAGCATGGGGAAGCGGAGTCGCCCACGTCCCATCAATCACCACGAGTCATCAACGCCACAGGCGGTTGGGGCCCACGGTGCTCCGCACTTGCCCTTTGGCTTCGCCTAGAAGCCAAGTCCGAGCGCGCCTTGGGCCCGGGGGCTACTATTGGCGTCCTGGATATGGGGGTATCCACCCCCACCTGCCTGCGGCCCACCATGGGGCTCCATCGACATCCTGGTACGGCCCAGCTTCATGAGGGGCCAAGCCTCGTGAGGCGGACGACGCCAAGACCCCCGAGGGGATCGGCCCCCTCGGGCTGGCTCCTGAGGGGCGGAGAGTTCTATGCAAGGTTTACCTCATGAGGCTCATCTGACGTGAGCCATGACGCCAAGGCCAGGCGGGCACCAAGCGGGCGCAGAGCGCATGTTTCCTCTTCGGTGCAAAGGAGGCAAGCCATAATGTCATGAGGAATCAGCCAAAGGTTTCCATTCTGGTGCGACGAGACCAAGACCGCCAGGACGGCAGGACGGAGGTCATCGACGAGCCCACCACAACGTCACGACCAGAGGCTTTTCGCAGGCGAAGACTACTTTTGTCAGGATAAGTTGTACTACTTGTCCCCTTTCAAATCCAGCCGTTGTGGGATCCCTTCCCGCCAGCATTTGGGAAGAGTACCAATGCCACTATAAATAGGACTAGCCACCACCATAGTGGGAGAAGAAGTCATACTAGACCACACCACACCAGCTCCTTTGAGCTCAAGAACACCTCATCTCCTGAGGCCAGTTCATCCATTGTACTAATTCATCCTCAGCCCTCCGAGGCAATCCACCAAAAACGCTGGAGTAGGGTATTACACCACAAGGTGGCCCGAACCAGGATAAGCTGATATGTCTCTTTGTCTCTCAGTGCTTGTCGTGCTAGGCTTAGGAGGATCACGAGTAGGCAGGCTAGGTAGGTTGAGATCTCGGCACACACCCTAGAGTTCGAACCTCTCAAGGGTTTGCGGAACCCGTAATCCGACAGGACCACACCCTGTCCACGCAAGGGTGCAGGGCGCGCCCACCCCCCTGGTGCACGCCCCCTGCCTCATGGGCCCCCTGGAACTCCACCGACCTCAACTCCAACTTCATATATTCATGTTCGGGGAGAAAAACAATCAGAGAGAAGGATTCATCGCGTTTTACGAGATGGAGTCACTGCCAAGCCCTAATCTTCCCCGGGAGGGCTGATCTGGAGTCTGTTCGGGACTTCGGAGAGGGGAATCCATCGCCATCGTCATCATCAACCATCCTCCATTACCAATTTCATGATGCTCACCATCGTGCGTGAGTAATCCAGTTGTAGGCTTGCTGGACGGTGATGGGTTGGATGAGATTTACCATGTAATCGAGTTTGTTTTGTTAGGGTTTGATCCCTAGTATCCATTACGTTCTATGATTGATGTTGCTATGACTTTACCATGCTTAATGCTTGTCACTAGGGCCTGAGTGCCATGATTTCAGATCTAAACCTATTATGTTTTCATGAATATATGTGAGTTCTATCCTATCTTGCAAGTCAATAGTCACCTACTACGTGTTATCATCCGGCAAACCCCGGAGTGACAATAGTCGGGACAATTCCCGGTGATGACCGTAGTTTGAGGAGTTTGTGTATTCACTAGGTGCTAATGCTTTGGTCCCATACTCTATTAAAAGGAGACTTTAATATGCCTTAGTTTCCAATAGGACCCCGCTGCCATGGGAGGGTAGGACAAAAGATGTCATGCAAGTTCATTTCCATAAGCATGTACGACTATATTCGGAATACATGCCTACATTACATTGATGAACTGGAGCTAGTTCTGTGTCACCCTATGTTATAACTGTTGCATAATGAATTGCATCCGACATAATTATCCATCATTGATCTATTGCCTACGAGCTTTTCACATATTGATATTTGTTGACTTACTTTTCCGTTGCCACTGTTACGATTGCTATAAAACTGCTACTGTTATTTTTGCCGACGTTACCGTTTCCTCCATACTACTTTGCTACTAAATACTTTGATGCATATATTAAGTCTTTCAGGTGTGGTTGAATTGACAACTCAGCTGCTAATACTTTAGAATATTCTTTGGATCCCCTTGTGTCAAATCAATAAATTTGGGTTGAATACTCTACCCTTGAAAATGATTGCGATCCCCTATACTTGTGGGTTATCAAGACTCTTTTCTGGCACCGTTGCCGGGGAGCATAGCTCTATTCTTCGAGTCACTTGGGATTTATATCTGTTGATCACTATGAGGAAATGGAAAGATGAAAGAACGAAGATTTTCCCCTCAACTACGAGAGGAGGTACGGAACTGCCATCTAGCTCTGCACTTGATTCACCTTCTGTTATGAGTAAATTTGCGACACCTACACCTACACGTGCTATTGATTCTGATATGTGGCATGTTATTGATGATGCCACTTCTACTATGCATGATGCTTATGATGAAACTACTTCTCTTCTTGATAATACTGTGCCATTAGGTAAATTTCTTGATGAACAACTTGCTAGGGTTAGAGAGAATGAAGTTACTAAAACTGATAATGTTGGTGTACAAAAGTATTGGTACCTCTGTACGCCTTACATGTGCGCAGCCACACCTGCGGCAGGCCTAGCAGGGCAACAGAAGATGGAACACGAAGACTACCAAGATAGTTACCCGAAGAACAAGGGCAGAAGGCGAGCTGGACCTCCCGCGGCAACATCCTTCCCGGGACAACTTACGCAGCACTAGCAAACCCATCACCCTTGACGCTGAGAGTTTTGACACCATTGACAATGTTAAGACCAAGATCTAAGAACACATGCGTGGTAGCATGCAGAACCGCATGAAGACATATAGCCTGCGGATCCATGTGGGACCAGAAGATGAAGAGCCCCGGCAAGACCCTTGCCGGGGACGACTATGAAGCCCCCTGGCAAGCCTTGCCGGGGACGATCGCTGGGCCGCGGCCAGGCCTACGCCTGGGAAGGGTCTACCACCTCACCACCACTTCAATGCAACAACTAGTGTGCCAACTAAGTAGGCGCCTGCGTGGCGGCATGCAGATCTTCATGGAGGCTCTACCATCGTGCCAACACAGCAGCTAGTTAGCAACCATAGCGCTGCATGCCTCATCATCCTTGACGTGTGTCGAAGCAAGGGAGAGCAGCAACGGACGGGATGGCTTCTGTTGCCATCCACGATAAAGTAAGAGGGCACGTAGGCAATGCATTAAATGTGTTTGTCCTATGGTGTCGAGCGATAATCTTGTACACTGTAGCTTGCCACCTCCTGTGTGCCATTGTGGCAACCCCTTTATGTATAAAAGGATGCCCAAGGCGTATAGAGAGAGGATTCGTACTTTTGGACCGTGCATGCGCCGCAGCTAGTTCAAATGCTCCAGAACACATATATCCAAACAAGCAGGACTAGGGTATTACGCATCTTTGCGTCCCAAACCTGGGTAAACCCCATGTGTGCTGACTGCTAGACCTGCTCTTTGTGTAGCTAATTCCCCGCCAAACGTAGAAGGGATCCTTGTGACCCCATATGTGTTCGTTTCCCTGACATCTTTGGCGCGCCAGGTAGGGGGCACTAGTTGTGAGAATCTGGTCTATTAGTTAGTGTACAAGTTTCTTGGCTACGAAGAAGAAGACGATCGCAGCGATCGGCCCATCCGAAGCCGCTCCGCACGTGCCCGCACGGACAGGCGATGTGGCAGACACCAGTGGTGGAGTAGACCAAGACCGTCCATGCCACCCAGATACGAGAAGCCAGGCAAGCGGCGTCGTCTACAACCGCGACGATGGCCCGCACATCAACTAAGAGGTAATTCATACCAAGCCATGAGTAATTCTTCCCTTTATAAGGTTATTTTGCTCGATGGTTCCGGTCCTTGTATGGAGAACCTGCACGCAGAAGGAACTCTGCCGCGATTGGCAACGCCCCTGTTCTGTTTTGAGTCCGCTCAACAGCTCAGGTGCTGCGCTTTGCTAAGGACGGTGGGGTCCCTTGCTGTAATCAACAGCTCCCCTGCTCTATTTCGAGCCCACTCGACAGCTCAAGTGACGGTGCCAAGAACGGCAAGGTAACTTGTTGGCATCAACACCCTCTATAGGCTGCTAAGGACCCGTCCTTCTAGAGCCTGCGGCGAGGCGTGCACGTGCCCATGGGCCCATCCAATTAAGCATAGAGTGAAGAACATACATGGACGAACTAAATAGGAAGATAACAAGCAATCGGCTCAAGGCAAAACAGAGTTATATTACATCACAAGTTGCCGCGATTCTACCTTAAGATGAATTGTCTTCGGTGCGAACTCATAGCGGCAACAAGGAATGAAGAAGCTAATCCCGGTGCTGGCCATCCAGCCTCACAACTCCGCTGACGCAGCTAATGATGGGCTCGATGCACTCTTCGAGCGCCTCACGGTCGACGCCCTTCAGCAAGCTATCAAGCGCCTGAGCAAAGTCAACACTGGGGTTCCGGTGTGTCACCTTGGTGAGCACCTTGGTCAAGGTGCCCCAGCAAAGCTTCCGTGACTCCTCAGCTAGATAGGCCGCGCTATTGGAGTAGAGCAGCTTCAGGGCATCGAGGACACCCTCAAAAAATAGGGTCAGCCTGGCACTGTCAGTCATGTTCACCTCATGGGAGAATCTGAAGTTTGGCATGCCCATGGCCGACAACTGTGTGGTGAGCCTCTCAGCAACATCCACGAGGCGACTGGTCCAATGTGTTGTACTAGCCACGAGCTCGTTGTGGGAAGTGATGGTGGTCTACAGCAGCAGTTGCTCGTCCGTGAGCTCCTTGGTCAGGGTCAGCTCATGAGCCTTGGACTCCGAAAGCATTTTCTCCTGGGTCTCAAGCTTCGACTTCAGATCAGCAACAGAATCGTTGGCCTTGGAGAGCTGTTTGGTCTTGTCGGGGATGGTGACCTGCAGCTCCGCCAAAGTGTGAGTAGTCCTGTCCCTGTCCTTCTTCATCTTTGAGGTCTCCTCCCTTAGCCCCTCCAGCTCCAGCATCTCCACCTTGCCGGCCAGCTCAACCTCGGCGGCCCTTGCGACCTCAGCACCGTTGACGGCCTCCTTCAGCTTGCCGGCATGGTCCAGGGTCAGGGCGTTAATTGCCTCTTTGTGCTTTTGCATCAGATCCTGGGTCTGCTACATGACAAGTTTTTCAATCTCCTCATCCTTAGATACCATGGAGCAAGGCGTTAATTGCCTCTTTGTGCTTTTGCATCAGATCCTGGGTCTGCTACATGACAAGTTTTTCAATATCCTCATCCTTAGATACCGTGGAGCAAGGCGTTAATTGCCTCTTTGTGCTTTTGCATCAGATACCGTGGAGCAAGGCCTCATACTTAGCTGCATGGTTATTACAGGGAAACATTAAGCGATGAACATAACAAAATTTGTCACCTCGAGGGGAAGTAAGAACCCCTCCAGCCCCCGAGCCCTCCAATTGTCTGGATCCATTAAAGTGAATAGTCCAGTATGTGTTATCCGGTTTGTCCTCCGGTGCCTGCAACACTGTCCGGTCGTTGATGAAATCCATGAGCGGTTGAGACTTGATAGTAGTGTGAGGCATATATTTTAACCCGTGAGACCCAAGCTCAATAGCCCACTTAGCAACCCGGCCAGTCGCTTCCCTGTTCTGAATTATATCTCCCAATGGAGCAGAACTGACCACAGTAATGGGATGGCCCTGAAAATATTTCTTAAGCTTCTGGCTCGCCATAAACACTCCATACACCAGCTTCTGCCAATGTGGATATCGCTGTTTAAACTCGATAAGTACCTCACTGATATAATAAATAGGCCATTGAACCAGATACTCCTTAACAACCTCTTTGCGCTCCACCTCAATAGCCACACTAACAGCTCGGGCGTTAGTAGCCACGTATAACAGCAATAGTTCCTTATCAATGGGGGCATCAAGGATGAGCGGTTCGGCCAACTGCTTCTTTAGATCCTCAAACGCCGCATTACCAGCCTCACTCCAGACAAAATTGTCTGTTTTCTTCATCATCTCATATAGAGGGATCGCCTTCTCCCCCAACCGGCTGATAAACCGGCTTAGCATTGCAATACGACCCGCCAGTCGTTGAACAACATTGATACATGCCATTTTAGCTAGGGACGTAATAGCCTTGATCTTTTCCGGATTAGCTTCAATACCCCTGTTAGACACCAAAAAATCCAAGAGCTTGCCAGCTGGTACACCAAAAACACACTTGGCCGGATTAAGCATCATCTTATAAACCCTCAGATTATCAAAAGTTTCCTGCAAGTCAGCTGTGAGCGTTTCTGCTTTGCTAGACTTCACCACGATATCGTCCACATAAGCATGAACATTGCGCCCAATCTAATTATGAAGGCAATTCTGCACACACCGCTGATAAGTCGCCTGGGCGCTCTTGAGTCCAAAAGGCATAGATACATAGCAGAAGGCTCCAAAGGGAGTTATAAAAGCCGTCTTCTCCTGGTCCTTAACCGCCATTTTGATCTGATGATAACCCGAATAAGCATCCAGAAAGCTCAACCGCTCACAATCCACCGTAGCATCAATAATCTGATCAATACGGTGGAGGGCAAAGGGATCAGCTGGCCAAGATTTGTTCAAATCTGTGTAGTCCACACACATACGCCAACTGCCATTCTTCTTGAGTACTAGCACCGGGTTAGCCAACCACTCAGGGTGAAAGACCTCCACAATCAACCCTGCTGCCAGGAGCCGGGCTACCTCCTCACCAATGGCCTTGCGTCTCTCTTCATTAAAGCGGCGAAGAAAATGCTTGGCCGGTTTAAACTTGGGATCAATATTAAGAGTGTGCTCAGCGAGTTCCCTCGGTATACCTGGCATGTCAGAAGGTTTCCATGCAAAAATGTCCCGGTTCTCACGGATGAATTCAATGAGCGCGCTCTCCTATTTTGGATCCAAGTTAGCGCTGATGCTGAACTGCTTGGATGAATCGCCAGGAACAAAATCAACCAACTTAGTCTCCTCAGCCAATTTAAACTTCAAAGCCGGATCATGCTCTATAGTGGTTTCTTCAGAGAAGTCATATCCGCCAGATCAACATTGTCTTTATAGAATTTTAACTCCTCTGCGGCACAAACCGACTCAGCATAAGCCACATCACCTTCCTCGCACTCCAAAGCAATCTTGCGGCTGCCATGAACTGTGATGGCCCCCTTATGACCCGGCATCTTGAGCTGCAGATAATCATAACACGGCCTTGCCATGAACTTAGCATAGACCGGCCGTCCGAACAGGGCATGGTACGGACTTCTGATTTTTACCACTTCAAAGGTCAATGTCTCTGATCTTGAATCATTATCATCTCTAAAAACCACCTCCAGAGCTATCTTACCGACCGGGTAGGCCGATTTACCAGGCACCACCCCATGAAAAACGGTGTTCGACGGCTTAAGATTCTTATCCGTTATCCCCATACGCCGGAAGGTTTCATAATATAAGATGTTGATACTGCTCCCACAATCCATGAGTACTTTGGTGAACTTATAACCTCCAACCTGTGGTGTGACCACCAACGCCAGATGACCTGGATTATCAACCCGGGCCGGATGATCTTCTCGACTCCACACAATAGGCTGTTCAGACCAGCGCAAATAATGGTCTACTGCCGGTTCAACGGAGTTCACTGCCCTCTTGTGAAGCTTCTGATCGCGTTTGCACAGGCTCGTAGTGAAGACATGATACTGTCCGCCATTTAACTGCTTCAGGTTACTCTGATAACCCGACTGCTGCTGCTGTTGATTCCCCTGTTGATTATAATCGCCTTGGTTGCCCTGATTGCCTTGATTGCCCTGTCCGCCTTGGTTACCTTGAAAGCCTGAACCGGAGTTGCCTCCACCATAACCCGGCCGGTGAAACCCGGGTCCTAAACCACCAGATGGTCCATGATCATACCAGAAGAGATCTGAATTTTTGAACTCTCGCATAATAAAGCAATCCTTCCATAGGTGCGTAGCTGGATTCTCTTGTGTCCCTTGCTTTGGGCGGGGCTGGTTCAACAGGCGCTCCAGATTCATACCTGAACCTCCGCCCCGCAGGGGCGGTTTACCCTTACGGCGCTGATTCTTACCCTGTATGTTGGTGTTGGCCACAAAATCGGAATTATTGTCCGCTTTGCGCTTAACGTTATTCCAATGGCTTGCCTAGTTATGTTGCTGTCATTTTGCGCCGGCATTCTTCTTTCCCTACTCCGGCTTCTCATCATCAAACTCGGGATCCTTGGTACTATCAGAATCGGCATACTTAACAAAAGCTGCCATGAGTGGTCCCATGTCATTCCAGTGACACTTGAGCCGTCCCAAATTCAACTTTACCGGCTTAAACCGGCAATTGCCCTCCAATGTTATGATTGCCGAATCATCATTGATGCGGTCCGACGAATGCAGGATTTCTAAAACCTAGCGCACCCAATGAGTTGTTGATTCGCCTTCTCCTTGGAGACAAGCGGCCAGATCCACGATTGACATAGGTTGCTTGCACGTGTCTTTGACGTTTGCTATAACTCGGGCCTTCAACTCATCCAATGAACCGACAGAATTAACGGGCAGACTTTTTAACCAAGTGCGAGCCGTTCCATCCAACATCATGGTGAAGTACTTAGCACACGCCACTTCATCCACATCAAACATCTCCATTGCCATCTCATAACCTTCAACCCATGACTCGGGGGGTAAATCAGTGGTGTAATTAGGCACCTTACGCGGGCCCTTGAAATCCTTAGGTAACCGCACATTACGTAGAGCCGGGGTGAGACACGGAACCCCCCAAGAGCCGAAAGCCAGTCCTTGTTCTACTGACGTCCTCGGTCGAACCGGAGTGGGTTGATGATTCGCGTACTGCACTGCTAACTGCGCTGCTAACTCGGCCTCCCGACGCGCTCTACCATTATCCACTACATCCCGAGCATTCGCACCACCGCATGCCGGATTATGTCCTTGAGGGGCGTCACGATTCCGCGCACTTCTCGGTCGAGGGGTTGAATGGATTCTCTCTCGGCTATATGAATAAGCCTGTTGTTGTTCCATAGCGGTGTGAAGGACATCCCTGGCCCGCCGCGTCTCAACCGCTGCTGGATACTCGCCCTCCATTGGAATAGCTGCCAATCGGGATGCCACAGCAATCATATTATCCAAAGGGTGGAGAAGTGACCCGGCGGGGTCGGCATGTACTGCGGCGGGTTATCTATTCGTCGAGGCGGGTCCAACACCCGTGGCTGACCCGGTGCTGCTGTCCCAGGTGCCTCAGTCTGGTTTACTACTACCAGATTACTGGGTCCAACTCCTGGTGTGTTGAAGAGATTCATTGCTTCATAAACTAGCGGCAAACGAGACCGGTGCCTCCTCCTCAATACTTCGTTTGAAGCGCTCCGATCCAGCATGAGCCGGTAATTCTCTGCTTGAATCCGCTGTGACTGGGCATCTAAAGCGGCCCGCTCATTAGCCATCCTGGTTTCCTCAGCCGCCAAGTCCTCCTTGGCCTGAGTTATCTGATCCCACAGCTTTGTGACCTCCGCATTATACCGATCTTGAGTCTCCGGCGTAACTGCTGTGGTCAACAGTGTCGTCCAGGCATCCAATAAACCGGACAGAACTTGGACCCGTCGGCGCGTGGGGCCTCCTGCCCCTGCTGCCGATCCGGAAGTCATCGCTGCTGAAGTTGAAGATTGCAATGTGGGTTGTGTACTAGCCATGAAAATTGCAACCCGGTTTGGCGGTTCCAAGGGGCCCGGAATACTGTCACCATCGAAACAACCCCCGAACTGGCCATCTTGTAGCTGGTACAATGACTTGGTCTCGCCGGTGGACGATTCGCCATCTGAGTAAACGACCGTCTCACCATCGAACACCGGTTCAGATTCCGCACCATGGATGAATCCCACGAATGCACGCTTCATGGCAGGCTGAACCCGGGCAGGGCTCGCGTGCTGAGCCGTCTCGATGAGGTCGGTGCAGATGTCCGGCTCAGGGCCCGGTTCGCCGATCTTGCCGATGAAAACGTGAATTCCGCCAAAGGGGACCCGGTACCCGTACTCGATTGAGCCGGCCTCGGGGCCCCAGCCTGCGTCGTCGATGTAGAGCTTGCCGCGACGACTCTTGGTCATCCGGCCAACCGCGTATCCCTTGAGTCCTTCAAAGTTGGCCTTCAAGAACTCGAAACCATCATGCGATAGCCCCACGGTGGGCACCAACTGTCGTGGAATTAACACGTCAGATGTCCTAGTGAGAGGACTTAGTCGTGCAGCCATCGCAACAAGATTAGCTTAAAGGGGTTAAACCGGACAAAGGACATGGGGAGTTTATACTGGTTCGGCCCCTTGCGGTGAAGGTAAAACCTTAAGATCCAGTTGTGGTGGAATTGATGGGGTCTCCATGAGCAGGGAGTGAATCCACTTTACCTATCTCTCGAGTTGTTGTTTCTTGTCCCTGAACCGCCGCCGGGTCGTCCCTTTATATACAAAGGTTGATGCCCGGTGGTTTACAGAATACCGAGACCGGCTCATACATGTGTCCAGCTGGGTTTCTACCTTTCCCTAACTTAAACACAAGTTACATATCTCATGGCGGTTTATGTCTATGGGCCCTAATCTGCCCTTGGGCTCTAGGCCTCTAAGCTTCAATAGTAAAGAGCCTTATTCCTTATCTTCATGGGCTTCAATACGGATGAGCATAACCCGGCCCCTCCTGGGCAGTTTATACTCAGTAGTTATATGCCCAACACCGCCTGATAGACAGGATCCCTGTTTCGACCGTAGCGCTCCAACACAAGTCCGTTTCCTCCATTTTGCGGTATGCCACACCCCTCCCGGTCAACAGGACCCTGTTTGAACCGTAGGATGTCCAACAGAAGTCCGTTTACTCTGTTTTGCGGTACGCCAGACCCCTCCCGATGAACATGATCCCGTTTCGAACATGGCCGGTCGAACACAAGGCCATTTCCTCCGTTCTGTGGTATGCCAGGCCTCATTTCCATCGGCTGTTCCGTCCAAGACGGTTGGCTCCCACGCGTTCCCTTGCCTCCCGATGAACACGACGCATTCCGTTGCCTCCCCATGAACATGACGACGACGCAGTTTCTTTGTTCCGACCCAGCCATGTACACGAGCCATGGCCGTATGTATGCGCCAGTAAGCGTTCGAGACCCCGCTTGTATGTATGTATGCGGTTGTATTTTCTTTCTTGCACACTAGCCGATGTACATACATGTACATGCTACGTGCGCAGATGGGGAAGACGCGACAGTGGAATCGCTGATGGAGAGGAGTGGGAAACTTGACTAGTTCGGGTGCGCGGCAGCACTGCCACCCTCGGGAGACAGGAGCAAGAACAGAGGTTGCAGAAGGAGCACGGCTGTTGGATTAACATCCAACGGTCCAGCTGCTAGAATCATTTGTTGATTAAGTTGACAAAGCGCTGCGTACACGTCTGCTTAGTAGACACACAAGTCAGCCACTAAATCTGCCGGGTCCCAACTGTCATTGGGAGGAATAGTTTTTTTCGCATAACAAGGAAGCACTTCCTTCCGTGCGAAGATACATCTGGTGGGTCCCAGCTGTCAGGGGGAGGAAACAGCTTAATAAGGAGGAACTTTCCTTGCGTGCGACCATGGACCTCGTGGGTCCCAGCCGTCAGGCTCTCACGTACAACCCTCTTCCGATGACTCTCCTTTGTTGACCACGCCACGCTGAGCGCAGCGAGGCGATGGACGACGGTGAGGCCCCAGACTGGAACGACCCGAAGATGGGGAAGACGCGGCAGCGGAGTCGCAGACGAAGAGGAGTGGGAAAGTTTACTGGTTCAGGTGTGGGGTGGGCCTACACTCGGCAGAGAATAACAGGAGGCGCGGAGTGGAGGGATGGCCTGGCCGTCGACGGGGTAGCGTTTCACTGCGAGGCACACAAAACAACGCCGCTGGACACAGGAGGCTGGAGCAGGCGGTCCCGGCAGCGCTAGGGGAAGAAGACGAGGGATTGAAGAAGAATGTCGGTCATTGGATGTAAATCCAATGCCTTGCTTAGGCTTCGACCTACTGGCCCACATGTTAACCAGTCCATTTGTTTTTTAGTCCATTTGGTCGGCTGGGTGAAGCAATGATGTAGCAGCTATGCAGCCCGTTTATATATATGGTAGAAAGCCCATTTGCAGTTTTCTTGAAATCTGCGGACTTGCTAGGCTGGGTGAAAATTATCATATTGGGTTGGACGGAGAAATGTTATAAAAACATAAACACATGATTGCACGTCTATTACTGCACTGGTCAGTAAAATCTTTGCAAGCTTATGTACGCAATCACTAGGAGTTAACTTGCCAAGTTATATATAAACAATTATTATTATTATTTTGTAAGAACTTTCAATTTATGAAATAAAATATCATTTTAATTTGATGAGTTAATAGGACATGGGGTATTATTATTATTTAGGCTAGACGTGGGACAGTTGAGTTGGTTCTAGGGAAAAGTACTGAGAGAAAACTCAATTTACATCGAAAAAGAAATTAGAAGACAATTCAGATATAGGATTAATGAAAACAAAAAAATAAAGGAAGTGGGAAGGTCTATAAAATGGTTGGACGAATGACAGTTTTAACGGAACCTTATGTTGTTTCTATTATATATATATATATATATATATATATATGTAATAAAAAATATATATATAATATACTATTATTGAAGGGAAAACATAGGTTCAGTTTTTCATTCTTATAGAAAATAGAACTGAGTTCTGCATCATCTTGAAAAACGAAACATAACTTAGGCTGCTGATGTTATAGACAAGCTAGGTTGGGAGGCCCAAAGGGCGCTTGATCCAAGAAACGTTGAAACATGTCGTGGGCTGCCCATGTTAAACAACAAAACGTAGGCCATGGACTTGGCGGGCCCGGGACTGTCAGCCTCTCGACGTACAGTTGTCTCCCGATTCCTCTTGTTTTGTTGACCATGTTGGGAACAACAGACGGCGGAGTTGCGGCGAGAGCACCAAGCCGGAGGACGACGTCGAGACAGCGGACCAAACAAACCGGAGCGGGGGAAGACACAGGCGAAGGGGAGTACAAGGGTTGACTTGCTCGGATGCAGGGTGGCCGGTGTAGATCCTTGGTATCGTTGTCTTCTTTCATGTTGCCGTAGCAGGGGTTGATGATGGTCTCGGCGAGGTCAACCAGGGAGTCCTTCTCCTGCCCATTGCCGATGATCTTGTATTTCTTCTGGATGTCGACAAGCTTGTTGCACTAGATGGCCGAATCATCGCGTTCTTCCTTCTCTCCACCGTAGCGAAGGTGCAGTCGGCGCTGTCGATGAAACAGGTGAATGCTCCAGAACCTCTAATGGCCCTACAATAGCGGTAGACGAGAACCTCATCTCGCACGCATACCTGGGTGACTGCGATCCGCTGGTCCCTGTCAGGAGACGAATTTATGGGCACAAGTTCTAGTCCTGCGACCTTGTGCTTTCTCGTCCTGTAGGTACTGCTACTCAGCGAGGCAGAGCTTCACCAAGTCCGGATCGTTGGTGTACACCACATTCAACTTGGTGTCCCCATGGGACTGAATAGATAACTCAAATGTGAACTCCTTGTTGAAGTCCATATCCAGCAGGCTCACCCCTCGGATCGCCATCGGAGTCTCTTAAGTGAATGAGTGATTAGGTGGCAGCAACAATTCCTTTTTCGGCTGTTGGGGAACTGGATTCAATAGTAAATTGAGTGTGTATAGGCGACAACAGTTACTACCCCTCCTGCACCCGTTGCACGCCCGGCATAATATGCAACCTCGGTGCATTCAAACGCCTCCATTAAGAAACCTATTCCGACCACACACGTCAGTTCACGAGTGGTTCTGTATTGGTACTGTAATAACAAGTGTTAGTGGTTACTTTACTCAAATTTAATTAGCTTAAATTAAAATGTATTCTTAAAAAAAAGCAATGCATTGGCTCGTTCTATTAGTGCCACAGGATCAACATGCACAACAATTAGAATTGTTATTCTATGGACGCACATGATCAACACATTTGCTGCACTTTGACACAGAAAATACTACCATGTTTGAATAGTTTGTTATGGTTGATGTCCTCTACATTATCATGTCGTGTTTCCCAGCTTGCAAGATTCAGAACCAACAAATAAGATTCAAATAGTAAGTACAACAAAGATGCCTACGCATCTCATTGATTCCCAACATCCAAGATTCAGAACCAACAAATAAGATTCAGATAATAAGTACAACAAAGATGCTTACACATCTCATTGATTCCAGCTTGCAAGATTCAAAACCAACCCATTAGAGCCTTTTGATAAAGTGAAAATCAGCATTAAATCCATCTTGGCTAGCTGCGTCATACAACCTAAGAACTTGGCGAATGCTCTTGACCATCACAACATCTGTAGTAGAGTATTCCTGTTTGCACAGATAAGAAAGAGCATGATTACTATAATAGTGGCACTAGTTGAAGCAACCGGTGTGAGGGGCCCTATACCGCCACGACTCGATGTGGTGAACCTGCAACTCCACTTGGATGAGGTCATCTTGGAGTTCCATGATTCAATTCATGCGCCTTTTTCTGCAGTTCACCTGAAATGAAGCAAAGAGTGCATCATTCAGCTAGCAAGAAGTACTTGCTCTCGTGAGCTGGTAGGTTCTTCCTTTGTAGCTGCACTAAAATTCAGCAACATTGAGGTTAGTTGTGCTGCTCATGTAAGGTGCAACTATAATTTTCTTATCCTTTTGTACAGTTCCACTAAAATAAAGTGCCATTGTGGTGACAGTGACGGCTCATCTTGCAAAAGCTAATAAAATGTTGCACGAGATTACCAGCAGAATCTGATGGAGATTTTGGAAACTCCAATCACCATTTTGTGCAGTTCCACCAAAATTGAGAGATGTTGCCCACATGACATTTTAATTGAACTGCACAAGACACTCATTCAAAAAAAAGTGTTTTGTGCAGTTCACCAAAAGGTCACAATAGCAACAGGTGAAATGGATATCCCTATCTGCACAAAAAGATAGAAAGTAAATAGTTGCTGGTCAATAAGAATATACGAAACATACACGAAATGAAAAGAAGCATATTAATTATGTTCATGGTAATCACACAAGGACAATAGAAATTTTAAAACATCAGCAATGCTTCTTGTTACCGAAGCATTACGATCAACTATGACATTCGTCAAATATGGGATTACTTAAATGTTGGCATTGCTTGTTTACCAGATACAGTAAATCAACAGTAGCTAAAGAGTTGGTTTAAGGGCATGGGACTGTGGGGACACCAGGTCACTCAGCAGCGTAAAGAAGCTACTTACTTATCATACTGGAAAAACAGTAGGAGTACCATTTGTTAACAGAGTTTAACTGCATCATATCACTGGAGGCATTAGATTAACAATAACACTGGTTAGACATGTCCTTAAGGTAACAGTGTGATCGCTTCATTTTACATGCACCCTTACATTAACAACAACAAAAGATTGGTATAAGGACATGCGATAGTGGATGCATCAGCAAAATGTACCTACAAGGAAGCATAAAGTGGTGATGCCGAGTTTGTTCATGCTTTATGAGGGCAGCAAATCTAATCCTGGGGACCTTTTACTACGTGAGGGCAGCAAATCTAATCCTGGAGACCTTTTACTATGTGAGGGCAGCAAATCTAATCCTGGAGACCTGTTACTATGTGAGGGCAGCAAATCTAATCCTGGACATACTCTGTTGACTTGTCCACCAGCCGCCACTTTCTATCATCTTTTCAACCAATAATAGATCTGTTCCTTATCCAATTTTATTGAGTTTTCCCATTATTTCCCTTTTCAACCAAGAGACCGATTGGGTATCCGGTCTCTACTACTTTCCCCCTGTTATTTCCTCTTTGAATCAAGTCCTGGATTCATGCTACGATTTTTTTTCCTTTCTTTGTTGTTTGAACCAAGTACTAGATTTGAATGCATGAAGTAGCTTTACCTCTAATAACACTAAAAATTTAGATCGATTTGGAAGAGCTGATGGAACTAGAAAAAGATGCACATGAAGACACGTTGGGAGCTGGGGCAGTAGGGCAAGGCCACTTTCGAAGAACTTGTACCTGAGGTTCATCGGGATGTCGGCGGCGGCAGGTCCGATCTGCGCACAATATGATAGGGAGGAAGAAGGGTTGAAGGACCTCCCGAGCCGGCGTTGTGTTGGAGAGAACGTCACGGGCAGAGGATCGGGCCCCGCCGGCAGCTATGGGTTTCTTCCCTCGGCGGCGATGTGTCACATCCCTAGCTGCTGGTAGTGCTCTAGGCTAGCTTCATGTGTGCATCATGTCTATATTTTCGAAACTTGAACTGAGGAATTTTGGAAGCCTCAAAAACTTAAATAAAAGAGGGGCAAAAACCCTAGAAATCTCATTCATTGCTCCAAAATGCTCTTCTTAAATGTTTGATAATTTTTGGTAAGGGTTCTGGTCCCAACCAAAATATTGAACATTTTTAAGGAATTATTTTTGGGACTTTGGATTTAATTCATTAGCTATTTGAATTTGAATTATATTCATATAATTAGAATATAATTTCAAATACCCCTGAAATATTTTATAAGCTTTTGGAAAAGTCCATCTAGCAATATAAAATATTCAGAGGTGTTTTTGGCATTGTTTGAATTATTTTTAAAATTCAAAACAGTGGCAAAACAGATTAAATAAAGAAAACAGAACTGAAATAGAGATAAAAGACAGAGGAGAGAAACCTTACCTGGACTTACCTCTGCAGCCCACCAGGCCCATCTGGCCGGCCCAAGCCACCTCCTCCCCCTTGTCTTCTTCCTCCTCTGCCAGGAGGACGAACAGAGGCGAGGCGTGGCGCGCGCCCGAGAGGCCCCGGCCACCTCCTGCTTCCACCGAGGCGTTCCCGAGCCTCCCCCTCACGCCACCACGATGCCACGAACCCCCCCTGGTGGCCCTCTCTCCTCTCCCTCACTCGCTGCTCTGCTTCCCCTCTCCCTCTTTGTTCTTCGCCCGAACAGAGAGCCGCCGCCGTCGTTCGCTGCCACCACGCCCACCATGCTCCTCTCGCCTCCCCGTGTAGTCTGCAAACTCCGCCACCACCTGTTACGTCGCCTCGAGCAAGCCTCGAGCGCTCGGACGCCCCAACTCGACCGCATCGACTCGTCTTCAAGCTTTGGTCGCCGGAGATCGCCGTTGCTGTCCCGTCGCCCCAGGCCTTCCCCGAGCACGCCGACCGTCTCATCGTGATCTCCGTGAGCCCCTGCTTCGTTTCCCCCTAACCCCATGTCCGATTTCGAGTTCCAGCCGCTCCCTCCACCGGAGCCGAGACGCTCCGCCGCACGGGCTCGTCGCCGGTGAAGCCCCGGTGACCTTTTGGTCCCACGCATGCGTCCGTTGCACTTGTTACGTCCCGTAGAGTAAAACTAGCGCGACAACCGTCTCGTTTGCACACCGCAGCGCCGGTCCCGCGAACCCCCGAGCTCCGGCCGCCGCCGGGGTCGATGCCGCGCTCAACTCCGGCCACCCCACGCCCTCTCGTGGGTCCCCCTAGATGCGCGGGAGCACGGGCTCACCCTTGGTGCCCTCAGCGCGACCAGCCGCGGGCTGTAGCGCCGTCCCGAGCAACTCCGGCGAGGTCTCGCCATCGCCGTGGTCGCCGGCGTCACTTGCTGACGTGGCTGGCTTAGTTAGCCACTAATCACCGCACCGTGTCACTGGCACTAGGCCCCACGCCTTAATTAATCTTAGTTTATTTTCTGTTTAGTTTAACTAACCACACGGGCCCCACCCGTCAGCTTTGACCATGCTGACATGGACGTTGACCGACCCCACACGTCAGTATTGACCTGCTGACGTGTCTGTTGACCCGGCCCCACCTGCCATTGACACTAACCAGCCTCAGTCACTGACCAGTGGACCCCACTGGTCAGGTTTGACCACCAGCAGCGTCTGTTGACCTGCTGACGTCACAGTGACGCAGTGCTGATGCAGTAAATCCTTTTCTGGATTTATTTATTATTTCAGGAATTTCAGAAAATAGCTAAAACTTCAATAAATCATAGAAAATTAACCGTAACTCCAAATTAAATAATTTATATATGTAAAATTATCAGAAAAATTCAAGGAATCCATCTGTACCATTTTCATGCATGTTTGAACAATGTTTGTCCTCTGTTTTGGACAAAACGTTTAAAGGGCATTTAAATAATCACATATGGAGTTTGAATTTGAATCTTGTATTCAAACCAACTTCATTTAATCTGTTGCTAGTTGCATTAGCTCAAAACACATTCATATTGCCATGTCATGAGCATGCATCATTTTGTGCATTGCATTGATTGTATTTCTTCCTTGTTGCCGGTATCTGTTCCCTCCCGGTAGACGATGTTCCGACGTTGTGATCGTTGACACTGATGAAGACTCAATGTTATCTTCAGAAGTGCCAGGCAAGCAAAACCCCCTTGGTCATTCTGATAAAATCCCACTCTCTCGCTCCTGCTCTCTTTTACTGCATTAGGACAACATCGATTCATCTGTTACTTGCTGCGGTAGCTGAACCCCTTTATCCTCTGCATGACCTGTCATTCCACAGTAATTACATGAAACCCACTAGCATGAGTAGGAGTTGTTTGAGCCCTGTTGTGCCTACTCATTCATGTTTGTTTGTCATGCCTGCTACTGCTTAGAGTTGAGTCAGGTTTGATTCATCGGGGATGAATCAGAGGCGTGTGAACATGTCCTACTGTGTGTGAGCTAAGTGTGTGAACACGATTTGGTAAAGGTAGCGGTGAGAGGCCATGTAGGAGTACATGGTGGGTTGTCTCATTGCAGCCGTCCTCAGGAACTGAGTTCTGTGTTTGTGATCCATGATTCAGCTACTACCACGCATTGGGCCCGAAACCAATGGACCCTCTCGGCTTCTTGATCACCCTTGTCCTCTGTCCAGGAGTTGCAAGTAGTTTCTGGTGTTTGTAGTATGCTGGAGGCCGTGCGCAGCGCTGACCGTAGGGGTGGGCTGTGATGCGGTAGGCACGTGGCCGGGTAAACCGGGCGCCCGTTTGGTGTCACGGAACCCTGTTCACATCGTTTGGGGCTGTGAGCGAAACTCCAGCCGGATCTCCTCATGGATGGAACCCGAATAGGCGATAAACCTGGACTGGAGACTTGAGTGTTTAGGCAGGCCGTGGCCGACACCCACGTTGGGCTTCCGCTTGAAGGTTGCCGAGTACATGTCGTGTAAACGGCGGTAAGTGGTGAGAGCGTGTGTGAAGAAGTACACCCCTGCAGGGTTAACATCATCTATTCGAATAGCCGTGTCCGCGGAAAAGGACTTCTGGGTTGCTTATATCAGTTCATAGACAAGTGAAAGTGGATACTCTAAAATACGCAAGATAAGCGTGAGTGCTATGGATGGCGTTCTCGTAGGGAGACGGGAGCGGATCCATAGTGGTGTATTGATATGGTGAATATGTGGACTCGTGTGCGCCACCTCAAAAGAGTTACTTGCAGTCGTAGTTCAGGATAGCCACCGAGTCAAAGCTGGCTTGCTACAGTTAAACCCCACCACCCCTTTGTTGATAATGATGCATATGTAGATAGTTCTGATGTAAGTCTTGCTGGGTACATTTGTACTCACGTTTGCCTATTTTATGTTTTTGCAGAGAGACTTCAGTCTCACTAGTAATTCCGCGTGGTCTTCGATTTTTAGCTTGTTACCTCATCTACGATCTTGTGCCTCGGCAGGATTGGTAGATAGTCAGGCTTCTCAGCCTTTTTCAGTTATAGATGTCTGTACTCAGACATGTTAAGCTTCCGCATGTGCTTTGATTTGTATGCTCTGAATATTGGGTCATGAGACCCCTGTTTGTAATATCTCGCTCCTCGGAGCCTATTGAATAAATACTTGAGTCGTAGAGTCATGTTGTGATGCCATGTTGTGTTTGCACATATCGAGCATATTGTGTGTATGTTATTGAAATGCTTAGTATGTGTGGGATCTGACTATCTAGTTGTTTATCCTTAGTAGCCTCTCTTACCGGGAAATGTCTCCTAGTGTTTCCACCGAGCCATGGTAGCTTGCTACTGCTCCGGAACACTTAGGCTGGCCGGCATGTGTCCTTCTTCGTTCCTGTGTCTGTCCCTTCGGGGAAATGTCACGCGATGAATACCGGAGTCCTGTTAGCCCGCTACAGCCCGGTTCACCGGAGTCCTGCTAGCCCAGTGCTACAGCCTGGATTCACTCGCTGATGACCGACACGTTCGATGTTGGGTCATGGATGCCTGTCCCTGTAAGTTTGTGCCACTTTGGGTTTACGACTAGCCATGTCAGCCCGGGCTCCTTATCATATGGATGCTAGCGACACCGTCATATACGTGTGCCAAAAGGCGCAAACGGTCCCGGGCAAAGGTAAGGCGACACCCGTGGGAATACCGTGCGTGAGGCCGCAAAGTGATATGAGGTGTTACATGCTAGATCGATGTGGCATTGAGTCGGGGTCCTAACAGCGTTGGTATCAGAGCTTGACTGCCTGTAGGATTACCAAGCCAAACTGGTCGAAGTTGAGTCTAGAAATCCTTAGTTATATAAGGGAATTGATTGTGGGATGGAACGTAAGGCTCTTTTTACTCCTTATACCTCATGGCCTTCTGATCTGAGTCATCATCTTCTTTCCTACGGGGATTAAGAACTAGGCTATCTCTTCTTTCTATCAGGATCACATGTTACTAATCAATGGACTTATAAGATTGTTGGATTTAAGCTTGAGTTCAGTTCCTACTACTTCTGTATGTTAACTGTTGATCTCCAAACCTTGATATTGTGCTTCTGAGTGGTTATGCCACCATTTTTGTGAATGTCTCAAGTCTTTTCTGAGCATTTACAGCCGTTATGCTGTCCAAGTCATCCCAGGTTTCTATACAATCTGATGCAATTTGCAAATTCCTTCCTCCCGTTTCGATGTTCCTTTGGGCCAGATTAACCACACTAATCGGTGAGTTGAGGTACTTTATTGCCTTGACATATATGTTGGAGCTGGTATGCTGAACCTAGGTGTCTTAGGGGATCACCTAGTAATTTAGCCATGATTGGTGTCCTAGTGTGATGATCCTGGCCTTTATTCTCGAAAGCATTCCGTGATGCTACTTAGGAGTAGGTATTCTACTCCTGGGTTTTGAACCCGAGATTCACTCTACTTACCTCATGTTGATAGTGTTTGCTAGTTCCTTCAGGATATTAGTAACCTTTGCGATAGTTCTCGAGGTTCGTGGTACATCCTTCTTCCAATTACCATGAACCATTCATGGCAGATGTTTATTGGATCAAAAGATCACAATTAGAGTACTCTTGAGGAGATCTCCATTCATAATCGTGACTCTGCCAGTCCTACCTCTCTGCATGGGTTATCGGGAAGAAATGTTGATCTCGCTCGACATACTAATCTATGCATCCACAACTCAGAAAGTTATATGTTCCTTTGAGTTGTCCCTCTTTAGTTGTCTACTAACCTTCGTCTATCAATTGATAGTCAAGAGTATGCGTGCGTTCGTTTATCGATGCCTATTACTCTTGTGGTCCGTCAAGCCATTCTATCGCGGAATGATAGGAGAAACAAACTCCAGTACCTCTTCCATATCTAGGATTGGGTCAAAGCAATTGTGCTCCGCAGATCAAATGCCAATCCAGCTTTTGGTTTTGTTCTACCTTGGAGTATTACCCCCTTTATGTCAGAATTGTCATGAGAACTGCACCAATTCTCATGAATTTTGACGTAGTGATACTTCTCACCATCATTAGTCATTCCTCGGCCCTCGTGTTGATGCAACCGGAATACCGACAAATGAATTGTGATGTGTGAAATCAATACTCCCAGCAACCTCGTTGCTTGGTAGTTAAATGGACGATAACCTCATTCTTAGCATGTTGGTTTTTGAATCATCCTTCTAAGACTGATCGTGCTACCTAGTCCTTATTTCGGTGCACCCTTTGATTGATGAGTTAGGATCTTGTCAAGTCCTCACTCATTTGATCATATCGTCTTGCCCTCAAAAGTAAGATTGTTCTCGAGCTTAGTAACATACCGGTGGTTCATGATATTCCAAATTTCTTCTCGGAAGTATCACCAGGTTGTCGCCTGACCGCTATGTTGATCTCGTGATCAAGTTGGGTTCTTGTGAACCACCTTCTCTCCAAAAATCAGTGTTAGATATCCCTGAGCTAGTTGGTTAAGCTAGACAACAACTTGGAGAGTTGGAAGATAAAAGCTTGCCTGACTTAGTTCGTTCCAAAGGGATATTCTTGTGTAGGGTGTGCTGAAGAAAGATGATATCTTCATCGATTGGTCCTTGTGATCAGTTGCTGGACCTATTGTCTTATCAAAACTTTGATTTGAGTATGGGCTATCCTCAAATCAAGTCAGAACCAACGATGTTCGTAATGTTGTCTTATTCGTGGTTGATCCCTCGAGCATACACCATTACATCTTTGGTCTAACCAATGCTATCACCGTGTTCACTTAACTAGGGAATTCCTTTTAAAAGGAAACCTAGATGAATTGTTGTTGAGCCCATTGGCAACATCCTTATCTCCTCCATGATTTTGTTGGACAATAAGTTAGTGTTGGAAACTTTTGAAGCATTTGTTCATGCTAGTTCATGAAGCATATGTTCGGATGTAAGAAGTGACTTCCTCTAGTTCATGTGAATTTGATGCAAGTTGCCGCCGTGGACTCGAGAAAGTCAATGTTGCTTCCTCTGGAATCATCGCAAGTCAGTCATGCATACGTGCGAAGTATTCTGTGGTTCGAAGACTTGCAACCTCCATTCCATAGGTGTCCCGAGCACACCAAGCCACTGATTGATTTGTTCAAGGAGAAGGAGTTCCTTCATAAGAGCTAATCCGGACTTATGTAAGGACTTCGATACCCTCGTTGATGGTTCCCCCTCCTGAACTCGGTAGTGTTTTATTATAAGACTACTTTGTGGTCATGCTTGTCTTGGACAACGTGTTCACATGCTTGTAGCAGAACCAGCTCATGTTTTGGAGCTTGCTATCGTAGTTCATCTCCCGAGAATCCCACAACGTCATCTCGTCGATTTGTGTTGCAAACTTCCATTTTTCTTCCTAGACTTGATGAGTCTGGAATATCCTGACACCAACCAGATCTGAATCTCAGGCAGATATGATGGTTGGAATATTTCCCAAGAATTATAATATTGGTCGCGCGATAACCGGTAAAGTGGATGTCGTGGCCAACACACCCAGACGGAAGACCTGTTATTATAATATCTTGATTGATGAAGTTGGCCACCTCCCCATAGGGATTTCGTAGGGTTTACTCCCTAGTTGCCCCTATGGATTTCTGAGATCCCGAAGTCCGACCTTTTTACTTGATGTTCTAGATATCAAACCATATCTATGAATGGGTTACACTAGCACATCAAGGAGAACATTAGAAGCGGAGTGCTAAATGTCTCTCGGTCGATCATCCAGATTTTATTTCCTTGGCCTCGCTAAGGTGAAATCTGAGAAAGTGTTATCCTCCTTTGCATCTGCATCGTCCATCGCTATTCATCATGGTAGTATGTTGTGTTGTCAGCATCCTTGACACGGATGTTGGTAAAACCTTCATGATTATGGAAATGCTCAAGTTCTTGAGAGCACGCACAAGCGCTACGTGTTATCATCGGCTCTAACTGGGATTCCTCTCGGTTTCCTCGGCAATGCTATGACCTTTTCAAACAGTGAATCCACTCTCTATTGTTGGGTTCTTCCCCAGTTACCAGAATCATTCCTAGTATTTGCATTTTGTTCCCAGCTTGCACCGCCAATGTGCCATTCTACCATGGGTCTCTTCCATTTCCGGTGATAAGCAAATTCATCCATTACGTTGTCTTCAACAAGGTAATCCACATCAGCCAAGTCCGAGTATACCATTCCACCGAACCCCTCCAAACGATTGCTCGAGAATTGCCTTAGGCTGGTTTAAAGAGTCTCAATGATCTCTGAATCAAAGGTAATTCTTTTTGCCACTTAAGGGGATATTTCTACGAGTCACCTTCCCTAAGGTGCCTCGTTGTGGTTTCATGGCAACTCAACTCCTCGCTACGTTGACAATCGATTACCACCTTCTTAAGTGTGAAATTGTTGTCTACCTAGTGAACCTTCGTCATCCGTTTCTTTCCACCCCTCTTGATGTGTATCTCGTGTCTCAACCCGAGAGATGGTCCTATGTCTCATTCCGTGAGTTGTTCGATCTTCGAGAAGATCGACCCTTCTAGAGTCTCCTTCTTCCCTCCATGTCATGTTGGCAGGATTTCTCAGAGCAAGACATCAAGACAATGATGGTGATCGAATCAACGTTCCTATGAAGTGCAACCTGGATCGTGAAGATTGTACTAGTTGCGTTCCCCCTTCACCTTACCCTACGCTCGAATCTCGAGACGAGATTCTTGTTTAGTGGGGGTGAGTTGTCACATCCCTAGCTGCTGGTAGTGCTCTAGGCTAGCTTCATGTGTGCATCATGTCTATATTTTCGAAACTTGAACTGAGGAATTTTGGAAGCCTCAAAAACTTAAATAAAAGAGGGGCAAAAACCCTAGAAATCTCATTCATTGCTCCAAAATGCTCTTCTTAAATGTTTGATAATTTTTGGTAAGGGTTCTGGTCCCAACCAAAATATTGAACATTTTTAAGGAATTATTTTTGGGACTTTGGATTTAATTCATTAGCTATTTGAATTTGAATTATATTCATATAATTAGAATATAATTTCAAATACCCCTGAAATATTTTATAAGCTTTTGGAAAAGTCCATCTAGCAATATAAAATATTCAGAGGCGTTTTTGGCATTGTTTGAATTATTTTTAAAATTCAAAACAGTGGCAAAACAGATTAAATAAAGAAAACTGAACTGAAATAGAGATAAAAGACAGAGGAGAGAAACCTTACCTGGACTTACCTCTGCAGCCCACCAGGCCCATCTGGCCGGCCCAGCCCACCTCCTCCCCCTTGTCTTCTTCCTCCTCTGCCAGGAGGACGAACAGAGGCGAGGCGTGGCGCGCGCCCGAGAGGCCCCGGCCACCTCCTGCTTCCACCGAGGCGTTCCCGAGCCTCCCCCTCACGCCACCACGATGCCACGAACCCCCCCCCCTGGTGGCCCTCTCTCCTCTCCCTCACTCGCTGCTCTCCTTCCCCTCTCCCTCTTCGTTCTTCGCCCGAACAGAGAGCCGCCGCCGTCGTTCGCTGCCACCACGCCCACCATGCTCCTCTCGCCTCCCCGTGTAGTCTGCAAACTCCGCCACCGCCTGTTACGTCGCCTCGAGCAAGCCCCGAGCGCTCGGACGCCCCAACTCGACCGCATCGACTCGTCTTCAAGCTTCGGTCGCCGGAGATCGCCGTCGCTGTCCCGTCGCCCCAGGCCTTCCCCGAGCACGCTGACCGTCTCATCGTGATCTCCGTGAGCCCCTGCTTCGTTTCCCCTAACCCCATGTCCGATTTCGAGTTCCAGCCGCTCCCTCCACCGGAGCCGAGACGCTCCGCCGCACGGGCTCGTCGCCGGTGAAGCCCCGGTGACCTTTTGGTCCCACGCATGCATCTGTTGCACTCGTTACGTCCCGTAGAGTAAAACTAGCGCGACAACCGTCTCGTTTGCACACCGCAGCGCCGGTCCCGCGAACCCCCGAGCTCCGGCCGCCGCCGGGGTCGATGCCGCGCTCAACTCCGGCCACCCCACGCCCTCTCGTGGGTCCCCCTAGATGCGCGGGAGCACGGGCTCACCCTTGGTGCCCTCAGCGTGACCAGCCGCGGGCTGTAGGGCCGTCCCGAGCAACTCCGGCGAGGTCTCGCCGTCGCCGTGGTCGCCGGCGTCACTTGCTGACGTGGCTGGCTTAGTTAGCCACTAATCACCGCACCGTGTCACTGGCACTGGGCCCCACGCCTTAATTAATCTTAGTTTATTTTCTGTTTAGTTTAACTAACCACATGGGCCCCACCCGTCAGCTTTGACCACGCTGACATGGACGTTGACCGACCCCACACGTCAGTATTGACCTGCTGACGTGTCTGTTGACCCGGCCCCACCTGCCATTGACACTAAACAGCCTCAGTCACTAACCAGTGGACCCCACTGGTCAGGTTTGACCACCAGCAGCGTCTGTTGACCTGCTGACGTCACAGTGACGCAGTGCTGACGCAGTAAATCCTTTTCTGGATTTATTTATTATTTTAGGAATTTCAGAAAATAGCTAAAACTTCAATAAATCATAGAAAATTAACCGTAACTCCAAATTAAATAATTTATATATGTAAAATTATCAGAAAAATTCAAGGAATCCATCTGTACCATTTTCATGCATGTTTGAACAATGTTTGTCCTCTGTTTTGGACAAAACGTTTAAAGGGCATTTAAATAATCACATATGGAGTTTGAATTTGAATCTTGTATTCAAACCAACTTCATTTAATCTGTTGCTAGTTGCATTAGCTCAAAACACATTCATATTGCCATGTCATGAGCATGCATCATTTTGTGCATTGCATTGATTGTATTTCTTCCTTGTTGCCGGTATCTGTTCCCTCCCGGTAGACGATGTTCCGACGTTGTGATCGTTGACACTGATGAAGACTCAATGTTATCTTCAGAAGTGCCAGGCAAGCAAAACCCCCTTGTTCATTCCGATAAAATCCCACTCTCTCGCTCCTGCTCTCTTTTACTGCATTAGGACAACATTGATTCATCTGTTACTTGCTGCGGTAGCTGAACCCCTTTATCCTCTGCATGACCTGTCATTCCACAGTAATTAGATGAAACCCACTAGCATGAGTAGGAGTTGTTTGAGCCCTATTGTGCCTACTCATTCATGTTTGTTTGTCATGCCTGCTACTGCTTAGAGTTGAGTCAGGTCTGATTCATCGGGGATGAATCAGAGGCGTGTGAACATGTCCTACTGTGTGTGAGCTAAGTGTGTGAACACGATTTGGTAAAGGTAGCGGTGAGAGGCCATGTAGGAGTACATGGTGGGTTGTCTCATTGCAGCCGTCCTCAGGAACTGAGTTCTGTGTTTGTGATCCATGATTCAGCTACTACCACGCATTGGGCCCGAAACCAATGGACCCTCTCGGCTTCTTGATCACCCTTGTCCTCTGTCCAGGAGTTGCAAGTAGTTTCTGGTGTTTGTAGTATGCTGGAGGCCGTGCGCAGCGCTGACCGTAGGGGTGGGCTGTGATGCGGTAGGCACGTGGCCGGGTAAACCGGGCGCCCGTTTGGTGTCACGGAACCCTGTTCACATCGTTTGGGGCTGTGAGCGAAACTCCGGCCGGATCTCCTCATGGATGGAACCCGAATAGGCGATAAACCTGGACTGGAGACTTGAGTGTTTAGGCAGGCCGTGGCCGACACCCACGTTGGGCTTCCGCTTGAAGGTTGCCGAGTACATGTCGTGTAAACGGCGGTAAGTGGTGAGAGCGTGTGTGAAGAAGTACACCCCTGCAGGGTTAACATCATCTATTCGAATAGCCGTGTCCGCGGAAAAGGACTTCTGGGTTGCTTATATCAGTTCATAGACAAGTGAAAGTGGATACTCTAAAATACGCAAGATAAGCGTGAGTGCTATGGATGGCGTTCTCGTAGGGAGACGGGAGCGGATCCATAGTGGTGTATTGATATGGTGAATATGTGGACTCGTGTGCGCCACCTCAAAAGAGTTACTTGCAGTCGTAGTTCAGGATAGCCACCGAGTCAAAGCTGGCTTGCTGCAGTTAAACCCCACCACCCCTTTGTTGATAATGATGCATATGTAGATAGTTCTGATGTAAGTCTTGCTGGGTACATTTGTACTCACGTTTGCCTATATTATGTTTTTGCAGAGAGACTTCAGTCTCACTAGTAATTCCGCGTGGTCTTCGACGTTTAGCTTGTTACCTCAGCTACGATCTTGTGCCTCGGCAGGATTGGTAGATAGTCAGGCTTCTCAGCCTTTTTCATTTATAGATGTCTGTACTCAGACATGTTAAGCTTCCGCATGTGCTTTGATTTGTATGCTCTGAATATTGGGTCATGAGACCCCTGTTTGTAATATCTCGCTCCTCGGAGCCTATTGAATAAATACTTGAGTCGTAGAGTCATGTTGTGATGCCATGTTGTGTTTGCACATATCGAGCATATTGTGTGTATGTTATTGAAATGCTTAGTATGTGTGGGATCTGACTATCTAGTTGTTTATCCTTAGTAGCCTCTCTTACCGGGAAATGTCTCCTAGTGTTTCCACCGAGCCATGGTAGCTTGCTACTGCTCCGGAACACTTAGGCTGGCCGGCATGTGTCCTTCTTCGTTCCTGTGTCTGTCCCTTCGGGGAAATGTCACGCGATGAATACCGGAGTCCTGTTAGCCCGCTACAGCCCGGTTCACCGGAGTCCTGCTAGCCCAGTGCTACAGCCTGGATTCACTCGCTGATGACCGACACGTTCGATGTTGTGTCATGGATGCCTGTCCCTGTAAGTTTGTGCCACTTTGGGTTTACGACTAGCCATGTCAGCCCGGGCTCCTTATCATATGGATGCTAGCGACACTGTCATATACGTGTGCCAAAAGGCGCAAACGGTCCCGGGCAAAGGTAAGGGGACACCCGTGGGAATACCGTGCGTGAGGCCGCAAAGTGATATGAGGTGTTACATGCTAGATCGATGTCGCATTGAGTCGGGGTCCTGACACGATGACCGCGTGAACGATGCACATTTTAGTCCTCTACACACACCGGCCGAAGGGATCTGGCCGGATCTGTGACCAGTGGTGAGCAGAGAGAAAATGTTGCTACCACTGTCTTGTTTAGATCTGGAGAGGATGAGAGAATGAAAAGAGCAAGCCTGTAAAGAAAGTGCTCAGGCCCCCCCGTACATATATAGTGGAGTGATTATATTTTTCTCTCCACAACAAGCATTTCAATTTGTGTACGTGGCATTAAAGAAAAGAAACTCTCTATTTAAGGTGACTAACTGTACGACTCCTACTTACTACTAGTAGTACTAGTATTGTTCACTTGTGCTCCCCGGCCCTCCATTCATTGAACAACCCCACGGGTGAATAAACATACAGTAAGTATTTATATAGAATGAATAAGGTCAAACTTTTTTTGCATAGTTAAAAGTTGAGGGTGGAGTATTTCCCGGGCAGTACGCGCGACAGTTTTCAGGTAGGCGATTTGAAAGAGAGGCGAGGAGGGTGAGGGAGCGGCGGATTCAAACTTACTATTGGAAAGGTCGTGTTGTGCGATTTGATGGCGCGTTACTGCTGGAAAGACTTGTGATACGACTACTCACTATAGTTATCAATTACTGGCGCTACGACCAGGGTGATGCCCCCCTTCCGTTCCGCACTCTAATCTAGTGCATGACACGTCGACCCGGATGCTGGCTCTCCCACATGCCGGCAAAGTACGTAGTAAGAAGGACCAAAGAATGATGCGATATATACTACTACTACTACTACTACTACTACTACTCACGTCGGAGGAGTGCAAACCACGGCAGCCTAGTGAACCAGCAGTGCAAACCATGGTAGCCCAGTGAACCAGCAGTAGAAAACAATGTGGTGATATGTCCATAAAAACAATGTGTTACGGTCGAGACTATAGCATGTACAGTACTACTCCTCTTTGTTTGGATCCCTGAGTTAGAGTTAGTTTGGGTTGAAATAGGCTCAAATTATTGAAGTAGGAGGGGTTAGTTTGAGCTAGTTTGCTCTAACCCAGCTAAAAAAACTATCCCGATGGAGAGGTTCTAATTGGGTTAGTTATCCTCGGGCCCACTAAAAGAGTAGTAAAAAATCTCCCATGCCCGCACCAGATCGCTCCCTCCCCCCCTCGCACGACTCCTCTCTGTTCCCCATCGGTCCGCCCGCCCAAGCACCGCTCTACCGCTTGCCCTCTCTCTCCTCTGGCCGCCCTCTCCCTCCGGCCTCTGCCGCCCTACTCCGGCCGCCCTCTCCCTTCGGCTTTCAATGGTTGCCCCACTCTCTCCTCCGGCCGCCCTCTCCCTCCGGCCTCCGCCGCCCTACTCCGGCCGCCCTCTCCCTTCGGCTTTCAATGGTTGCCCCGCTCCCCCTTCACCGATCGTTTTTCTCCCTTTGTCGTGCGCGGCGGCGGCGCATCTACCAGGGAGGTTGCGAGAGGGGTGAGTTTGTTCGTTCCTTCTCTATCTCACAGCCATATCATTGATCTTGCTCGCTCTAGCACTAATTCTAATTTGGAAAAGTAGATCCTGATCAAACTTTGTATAGATTTGTGGTGCACGCATGGAATTTTTGGATGCTGCTTGAGGAGGTAATAAATCTTCCTAGAGGCCCAACGACTCAGTTCACCTTTCTAGGTATTTCAGTTTCAGGCTTGCATTATTTCTAGAGGCCCAAAGATTCAGTTCACCTTTCTAGGTATTTCAGTTTCACGCTTGCATTATTTCTAGAGGCCCAAAGATTGAGTTCACCTTTCTAGGTATTTCAGTTTCAGGCTTGCATTATTTCTAGAGGCCCAAAGATTAAGTTCCTAGTCGGTGGCAAGCTGCCCTACTACCCATGCCGGTGTCGACCTCAACTCGCAAGCGCCAGCATCGGAGGGATTCCCGGGGCTTGGGCTCTATAGAGCCTTCCTCCAGAGCGACGATGATGAGCTCCTCCCTCAGTGCGTGAGGGGCTCCAGGCTCCCTCCCTATCATGAATGACTTCCGTGATGAGTTACCTCATGCTTTGTTTCATGGAGTGTATTTTTTTGTGAAGCTTGATTGATGACTTGTATGTTTAAGTGGGATATCTCATTTGTATGGACAAAGTAAAATTTATCATGGTTTGGATGCTTGATTTGTAAACATGGTTCGTTTATGTCAATTGTGAGCGGGAGGAGGCCACACAAGAGCCGGCCACACCAAATCCGGCAGGGAATAGGGTCCAAAGTAGTCAAATGATTGAGAAAGATCATTTATTGTCAATCTAACCCTGCCATCCATACACCTCTTTGGTTTAGAGTTAGTTCAGGGTTAGAATCTAACTCTAACCTCTAACTGAGTTAGAGTTCTCCTCGTCTCGGTTCATTGCATCATACTTTCCCCATTCCTGTGTTTTCAGTATCCTGCGAATCAAAGAGGCCCTTTTTTGTGGGAAAAATCAAAGAGGCCCTTAGACTGGTTTAGGTCCGGTCTTTTTTTATAAACGTGTTATGTCCAAAATTTTAATGAACATGCTCCGGTTTCTATGAAAATAATCCGGTTTCATGTAGTAATTCATTTATTTATTTATTCTTCTGCGGGGGGCTTGCATGTAATTCGTGAGGTCTGAAATGTAAAGTACCCCGGCATATGCTTCGAGTCGTGCATGCACTACGACCCAGATGCTCTATGTCCCACATGTCGGTGAAAGGGAGCACGTTGAAATAGCCTAGGAGTACATATAGGAGGATAAATGCGTGAAAAAACATGTACTGTTAAGCGTACCTGCGGTTCAAAAAGGAGACCTCAAGTGATGACAGCTATAGGTCGCAGGCACCCAACTAGTGGTACTAGACATAGGACTATTTTTTCCCTCAAAAAATAGAGGTATGAGTGCTCAGTACTCCTATTCTATCAACACAAGTCCCATCTGACAACAGCGTCCGTGCTACAGCTAGCTCTCCTCCCTCGTTTCTCTCTTCTAATTCTAAACTCGGCTGATGCCCGGTGGGCGGGGTTTGTTTGCTCAACTGCGGCCCCACCTCACAGTGAAAACGTTACGACTGGAATAAAAATGCCATATACTCCCTTTGTTCCTAAATATAAGCCTTTTTAGATACACTTTCGAATGGAATACAACAAACGGATATATGTACACATATTTTAGAGTGTAGATTCACTCATTTTGCTCCGTATGTAGTCACTTGCTGGAATATTTAGAAAGACTTACATTTGGGAACGCAGGGAGTACTATACTAATAAATTAAGGCCACAAGGTGATGCAGTGCTGGTTAAAGGAGGCAAGAAGAAGAGATGCATCCATCGACGACGTCCACCTCCTCGACTCAGGGTGCCGGCCCACCGAACGGCGGCTAAGTAGCAGCGCCTTCCGTGGCCAGGTCGACGTGCTTATGAACAATGGCGTCTAAAGATTCCAGCCGCTGGAAGAAGGCCAACGTCTTTCTGTCCTCGCTTGCCTTGTAGTGGCCTATGTAGACGATTTCCTCGTAGACGTGGATGTGCAGGTCGACGGTTTCTTGCATGGCGAGGCGTTGTGTGGCGAGCACGGCCTCGAGGTGCACATTCTTTGTCGCGACCTCCGGCACCTGCAGGGCCACCAGGGCTTGAAAGAGTTTGTCACCGTGGAGGCCGATGAGGGTGGTAGGAAATGAGGAGCCTGGGCGCGCGGCTAGAGTAGTACGACAAGGTCATCCGCATGCTTCTTGATGGTGGTGAACTTGCGGATGAAGTTGACCATCATGTCATCCATGCGAGAGGAGAAGCCGGCGTCGGCAAGGGCTACGATGCCGGCATGTCGGCGGTCGCCAGCACCATCTGGAAATGCTGCATAGTGTGGGGCCGCAGGCCAGCACCTTGGATGATTTGGCACAGCCGACTGCCACTCGCGTCCATCGCCTCCATAGGTGCTTGTGTCTTCTGGTCACTTGGTCTTGGATTTGAGTGAGCAGTGTTGCGCAGAGACTAGGAGTAGATGGATTGGAGTGGTGGGGCGCCTTTATATGAGATTCCAAACTCTGTTGCATTCACATCGTGCTGGCTCTATTCTGCTTCTCCAATTAATTCCCTCTGCATGTAATTCAGGATGCATCATTGACCGTTCAACTTCTCGGGAACCGCTACCCTCTCCCTCCTTGGCATTCAAGCACATATGGACGCGACTGCCGCTCGCGTCTATCGTGTGTCAGGAGAAGTTCTCGTCGACGATGAGGTGCGTATGGTGACTTCGTAAATTTCAAGATAATAGTGCCGGCTCAGTCTTTCGGAGGTGCTCATAGGGGTAGGGTATGCGTGTGTGCATTCATAGGGGTGAGTGTATGCGTGTGTATATGAGCGCTTGCATCTATACTGTGTTAAAAAAACGTAAATGCGTGTCAAAAAGAGACTAGTCAGTATACTCAAAATTGTGCACCGCGGAGAGGAAAACGAGAGAACTACGTATTTATTTACAGTGCAGATTCACTCATTTTGCTCCATATGTACTCCGTCTCGGTGTAGTCTAATCACTTGTTGAAATCTCTAGAAAGTAAAATACTCCTTTCTGGTTTACAGGGCTATACTAGCAAGTACGTACTACAATAGTGGGCTCACATAGCAATTTTGTCTCATGCAAGAGCCTGGCTATATGTGTGCTCCAAGGTTCGCAACTGCCATGTTCGGGTTGCGCTTGGATCTTCGCCTCTTCGAGAAGACGAACAATTATGTTACTACTACTGCTTCTGTAGTATCGAATCCATTGCTGCATGTCCATCCACCGCGAGCGGGAGGGATAGCTTGTTGTAGTTCTATAAGCAAAAGCATGTCCTCGTCTACGAGCAACCACGCGCATGGGCGAGGGAGAAGGCATGTAGTATTAAAATCAAGCTTCTCCTCATTGTACGAGTTAACGTGACACATCATAGCACTGGCCCCACATGCTTGCCTCTAAACTTGGCTGAAAGACCCGCAGTGTACAATATATTTGTTGCAACCTCTAACATTTACCCACCACAAATTAAAATATATATTCCTTTATTGACTAGATGAGCATGCAAACTGCAATCACCAGGATGACAGGTAGGGCCAGAAGACTATTTTAGTTAAAAAAAACTTCGAGACGGACACATAGCATGGAGCCAACCCCAACGATTTTAAGCTTACAGGCACGGTACACACTATCCTAGACTACTCTACACATGACTGCGTCCGGGATGCGCTTGGCTCTTCGCCTCTTCGGGAAGTCAAACAATGATGGAGTACTACTGCACTGGAGGAGTACTATAGTACGCTTCTGGCCATCTAACACCGATTGAACTGCTGCATGTCCATCGCGTGTGGGAGGGAGAGCGTGTAGCGAAAGCTTCTCCTAGTCCTGCCAGCCACCATGCTCATGGGCGAGGGAGGGACGCCGCTTCATTGGCTTAGTGCTCCTACCTTTGCATGTATGACAGGTGGGCCCAATAGGTGGGTGGCCAACCTATCATACAGCCAAAGGCAGGTGCAGTTAAGTCCGCGAGGGAGAGGATAATCAAACTTCTCGTTGTTGTATGAGTTGACGTGACACATCAACGCACTGCACTCGATATATTTCAATAATTTGCGTTTACCGATGCATTAATTACAACGCATGCATGCATGTCGTGAGTCTCCTTTTGATACTTGCATGTGTTGATTTAATGCACCTTGAAGTAGTATGAATATGTGACGGTACAGCTTTGTAATGCCCCGGCCCTAAAGCGAGAGATGGTTGTGCACGAGGAGGGCGAGATCATGCAGACGGAACAGGACCCGACGATGGAGCTCTCTATGGTCTCGATGACCTCACCTTGGTCAACTGCCCCTTGTGCCTCCGCCCCTTGAAGGCTCCACTGTATGAGGTTCGAATACACCTCGTCCTTTCGGCTGATCGAGCAAGGTGCAGGTTTCTTGATTGATGTGTTTTTCGATTGATTTCTGAAGTGCAAGGGAGACCACCTGGCCTACGCGGACTGCTGCGTCAAGCGCCCCTGGAACGAGTGGCAGTGCCAGAAGTGCGAGCCCGGTGGTGGCTTCGACGTGCGGAACATGGCGGTGGACGTTGTCCTTTCATCGGTGAGGGTGGAGTGCCCGCATGTAGGCTGTGGGCTCTACATCACTTACCACAAGCTTGCAGATCACCAGAGCATGTGTCCGCTCGTGCCCTGCAAATGCCCCGTGCCCGTCTGCAGCTATGAAGGCCCGCCGCCGGTGCTCTACCACCACATCAGCATCGTGCATCCCATGCCCATGCATAGGATCCAGTACGACAAGGTGCTCCAGCTGCAAGTGCCACTGTCAGAGCAACGGCTCTTGCTGTTGTCGGAGGAGGATGGCCGCGCGTTTTTCTTGGTCGGCGGCATCCTCGACATCGGTGCGCCTATCGCCGTGTCGGTTGTATGCATCAGAGCAGGGGTGTCCCCACTGCCGCACTACGTGGCCAAGCTGTGGGCGAACGGCCCGCTGGGGGAGCCCAAAGGCACGACCGATTCTGTCAAGGTGGAAATAGAGGTGACAAGTAGCAAGGATCCCAGCGACATCGTCGTGCAGGAGCAGACCTTCTTCATAGTTCCGCCCAAGCTGCTGGTCGGGGCTAAGCTGGTGTCCCTCCACATTCAGATTGACCAAGCTCACGTCCTAAATGTTTCTAGAGTGCCTTTTTTTATCTTAGCAATATGCTAATATAGGGATTTGCTTGGTCTACTTTAGCTTAAGAGATGGTGGTTTTTGGTGGCGATGCAGCAATTACTTCGACATCAGATCAGTAATTTCCAACAGTCAAACGGATATTTTGTTTCTGTTGGATATAAAGTTACTTTGGGTAAGAAGTACTACTTGTCATCAAAATGGATAAAAGGACATGTATGTAGACGTATTTTGGTTCTAGATACGTCCCTTTTTATCCATTTGGATGACAAGTATATGTTTGTTTGTTCACGAAGTGTTTCATACTTGTGTGAGTTGATGCAACACATCAAAGTAGTACTACTACTAGTAGTACTCCCTCCGACCCTAATTTCTCTGTGCATAAGTCGAGGCGTAGATACTAAGCAGGGCCTGGTTGTGTTGGACAATTCACCGGACTGCGCACCAGGTAGACGAAGCTCATGTTGTGTTGGTGCCATGTGCGGCCCACACATTAACCAAAACCTCGCGCCTCTAGCTTAGCCTCCGCGTTTCAAACTTCTCAATCTCAAGGCAAAAGGAGCAACATGAATCCTATGATAGAGCCAATCGGATGGTTTAGAACACTACAATTCGTAGCTAAAGATGCGTGTGTGAGAGAGGACGAGTGCGTGCGTGCACCTCTTCTCTTCCTGTATAACATACTAAACTCAGAGTACAAGTGTATGTGGTTGGCATCGACCTAGGGTGCAATAGATGGTGCATGCGAGAAGTCCCGAGGGATAGGTTTAATGCGTCTGGAAAAAAAAGACTAGTCTATAGCTCGCCACGCGGCTATTCCTGTCGAACGCCCCAATAATCGTAAGATATGTATCCGATGGTGCCAGCTATTGCACATACACAGCAGTAGAAAAAGAACTACCATGGCATGTGCTACACCACGGCCGAGAACACATGCCCATGTTACGACATCCGGGAATAGTGCCACACATCGAAACTAGAACCGTCAATAAATTTCGAGCTTGCGTCTCGTCACATTCCAAATTACTACTACTACCACACTATATTTAATTGCAAACCTGTTCACACCGATCACAACCTAAATGGTTTCCCACTTAGGAGGGTATTAGTACTCGGTTATAAATACTACTATGCCAAGATGACTGCACATTGCTCCTCAACTCCTCATCCACAAAAACAAGCAAGTCATTCATCATCCTTCCCTTGCATCTGCCATGGCCAGCATGAGTTCTGGGTCGAGAGATTACCACCAGGGAGAGGAGAGCATGGAAGCGGAAGCATGAGAGATGTCCCGCCTCACCGCGAAAGCAGCCGACATGTCCGGCCGCGCGTAAGTAGCAACACAGAGGTCCTGCCATGCCGCCGAAGCAGCACGGATGTCCCGCCGCGTCGTCGATGCAGCAGACTAGTCCGGCCGCACCACAGAAGTAGCAGAGATGTCCCTTCGCACCGCGGCGGCCTGGGAAAATGTCTCGCGAGCAGGCGACGACTATTACAGGTGCATGCATGCGATCGTCCATATCTAGACGGATCAGATCTCTAGCTAGGCGAGTTTACAGGACGACATGAAAGCCTTGTTTGAACAGGCTACCGGGCCGAGCACGACCTGCTGAGGGCAAAGATCGTCTGAAGTGCAGACCAGCAGGAGGAGACCAGTGCCATGTTGAAGAGGACCGGCGTAATCGTCAAGAAACTTATGGACGAGAATTACATGCTCCGCATCGAGCGCCAAAGGCTGGTGGAGGAATCTGTGGATGCTCTCAAGCAGCATCTTGAGGACACGAAAGAGCTCATCGCCACTCGCTATGGAGACTAGTTCCCGCGGACTGCAGCAACGCATCAAGAAAGTAGAGATCAGCGAGCCAGATCGTTGTCTTCCTTCTTCTTCTACCCTTGTGTATTTCGGGCGTAGCCGCATGTGGCTTTTTTTAATTATCTTCCTAATTATGTAAGACAATTATTATCCATATTCGTCATCCTTATATACATCAGTCTTGCTATAATTCGCAGTAGATGCTATATAGGTCCGCCAGATCTTACATCAAGATCTGTGCTTTTAGATTTTCTTTTTCTCTCTTAAATCTCAGTCGAGTGAGACATAGCCACGCCATTAAACAGAGGCTCGAGCGGCATTAATGGAGAACTTGGGAGAGAGGTGGACGGCAGATGGATGTCAAAGGGCTCTCATCCCGATAAGCACACGCAGGGGTATGATCGCACGCCTCTCGTACTCAAATAGTTACCCTGCATGGCGCCTCCTAGCTAATAAAAAAAGAGGACGCGTGGTGGCACGTAAATGGTAAATAGAACACCCACTGTTTCAATAATACTTGTGTTTCCGATTGTAACGTGACAACACTTGTTCCAAAATGACCTTGTTGATTGTTAATGTGTGCTCTTCGCAAATCAGACAACAAAATTACCACAGCATGTTGGTGCCATGTCATGGCACCAACCCAAGTTTCATTATTTTCATGCGTGTTTTGGATTCACAGGAATTAAAAAACTAAGTTTCTCAATGTTTCCAGCCCAGCCACGACGCCCAGAATTTTGAATTTCATTCCCATTTCTTGCATGGGACCTAGAAATTTATCCGAGGACACACATGTGATTTTTCAACCAACTTTGGTGCACTTGAGCATGTGCTTGTATTTCAAATTTGAATTGTGCACACAAAGGTGACACGTTCCCTCTCAGAACCACGAGCCTTCCTAAGACAAGCTTCGATTTGCAAGAAGCATATACCAAAATTTGTTCATGTTCGGCCAATTTTTTTTACCACAGTATGGTAGTACCATGACATGACACCATGCCAAGTTTCATGATTTTCAGGCGTGTTTTGGATTTACAAGAATTTTAAAACCACGTTTCTCAATGTTCTCGGCCGACCCATGATGCCCAAATGTTTGAATTTTATTCCCATTTCTTGCATGGGACCTAGAAATTCACCCGAGGACACAGATGTGATTTTTCAACCAACTTTGGTGCACGGGAGCATGTGCTTGTAGTTCAAATTTGAATTATGCACATTAAATGACCAGAAACTCAATTAATGTATAAAAAAGGCCAAATGTACCCGGAATAATTGCAAAATTTAAAAGGGCACTCATGTAGTCCTATGTTGCCTTTGTAAAGAAACTCAAGGGGGGTAGCATATATCGTTTCGCACTCAAAGGTGGCACGTTCCCTCTTAGAACAACGACCCTTCTTGAGAGAGGCTTTGGTTTGCAAGAAGCTTATACCAAAATTTGTTTCTATTCAAACAATTTTTTTACCACAACATGGTAGTACCATGACATGACACCATGCCAAGTTTCATGAATTTCAGACGTGTTTTGGATTTACAAGAATTTTAAAACCAAGTTTCTCAATGTTCTCGGCCGAGCCACGATGCCCAGATGTTTGAATTTTATTCCCATTACTTGCATGGAACCTAGAAATTCATCCGAGGACACAGGTGTGATTTTTCAACCAAATTTGGTGCACAGGAGCCTGTGCTTGTAGTTCAAATTTGAATCATGCACATTAAATGAACAAAACTCAATTAATGTATAAAAAAGGACAAACAAACCCGGAATAAATCCAAAATTTAACAGGACACTCATGTAGTTCTATGTTGCCTTTGTAAAGAAACTCAAGGGGGGCAATTTATATCGTTTCGCATTGAAAGGTGGCACATTCCCTCTCAGAACCATGAGCCTTCTTGAGAGAAGCTTCGGTTTGCAAGAAGCTTATGGGGCTGTTTGGATGGCAGCCCAAAGTTGCCCTTCCAAAAATTTTGTCGTTGACCACAGGTTGGGCCAGTGTTTGGATCACAGCAAAGTTTTTGGCTCATAGCCAACTTTTTTGCCAGCCATTGTGATTTCGCACTAGCGTGTGGGCGAGTTGCCGGCGGCTATTTCCTTCGCCAAAATTTTGGCATGCCGTCGTTTTGGTCGGGCTGGCGTGGGCATAATCCCAATGACACCTATACCAAAACTTGTTCCAAATTGGCCCAATTTTTTACCACAACATGTTAGTGTCATGACATGACATCGTGCCAATTTTCATGATATCCAGGCGAATTTTGGATTTACATGAATTTAAAATCCAAGTTTCTCGATGTTCTTGGCCGAGTCACGACGCCCGGATGTTTGAATTTCATTCTAATTTCTTGCATGGGACCTAGAAATTGAACCAAGAACACACATGTGATTTTTCAACCAACTTTGGTGCACCGGAGCATGTGCCTGCAGTCCAAATTTGGATTATGCACATTAAAAGTCCAGAAACTCAATTAATGTATAAAAAGGCCAAACGAACCCGGAATAATTCCAAAATTTATCAGTGCACTCATATAGTTCTATGTTGCCTCTGTAAAGAAAATCAGGGGGAGGTAGCGTATATCGTTTCGCACACAAAGGTGACACATTCCCTCTCGAAACGGCGAGGCTTGTTGAGAGAATCTCCGGTTTTGCAAGAAGCTTATACCCAAACTTGTCCCAATTCAGCCAAAAATTATACATATGAAAACAGGGTTTAGATTATCCCGAACATCTCACTACCTAGACCAATGTACTATGATTTGAATTCAATATAAAATGGATACAAATATTTGAATTGGAGATCATATGGTACATGTAGTTCATAGTGAAATATGATTACTGCTATATGCATGTTTTTTGTTATCAAGATAATATTTAAATGATTGTATAACTTGACAACAATCGTACTCAAATAAGGAAAATTGATTCAAATTTGGTCCATATGGTAGACGACAATATATATGTTCACAGGGTGGAGTAAAATGTTCATATATGATGGAAGATCAAAATGTATGACTACATCAATTATAAACCGCAAGGTCACCTAACGGTATATTCGAATTCAACATAACGTGGATTCAAAATTGGAATTTGAGATCCTGGCATTTGTAATCATATAAAAAGGGACATTACTCTTTCTTTTGGTGGGAATTGATTTGTTTCTTGTTGCTGTTGAGGGAAGTGCGAATCGATTTTGTATTGTACAGGGTAATCTTGTTCTCCTAATTTTTTTTACATTTTTCTTGTAGTTTTTTCAATGGCATTTATAGCAATATGTATGAAATGTTTTTTTGTACACGTTAAGTTGTTCTGCCAAACAAGGAATCCACACCTTGTTATCCCGAAGTTTTCAAGCTCGAGTATCTTTTGTCTCACCTGCTTTGAAACTCCCGCCTCTTCAACCAGTGCCGCGCCTTGTTATCCCAAAATTTCGACACGCGCGAAAACTCCCTCCTCATCCGAAATCGGTCCCGCAGCCCAGACACGCGAAATCCCCCTTCTACCCCTCAGCCAGAAATGAAGCTCGATGTCGCGGTGTCAAAACCGTTGGGGGTACGCTAGTAACTTACCCTACATTTCAGACAAGCGCGTCCCGAAGCCATGGCTCCCCCCTCCCTTCCCCTTCGTACCCCCCATTCATACACCGAGGCTGCCAAAATCTGCTAAACCCCACGCTCCTCCATCGGCCTCCCGACTGCTGCCCAGCCGGAGACTCTTCCCCGACTACTCATCCATCGCAACAGCTCGCCGTCCCTCATCCACCACACTAGATGAGGATCCGTCGTCGATCTTGTCGTCCCGCCGGATCAGCTGCCCCGTCCTCCACTTCCAAGGAGTTGCCCCGACGTTCGCCTCGTCTATCGCGCGACCTCCATCCTGACATCGTCGTCTTGACCTGTCCCACCGGAACCGCAGCACCCTCACCAATTCCACCGATGAAGCCGAGGTGAACTCGGTGCCACCAAGGACGTTCTGCACTCACCGCTGCATTTTATCTTTTATTCAATCTCACGGGGCTGCCGGTGCTCGATACCGAGCAGCCATGGCGGGTCTCCATCGACGGCGCCGTCGCTGCCACTTCATCAACGACGTCTCTCCCCCATGTTGTTGCTTCCTCGGCGGTGACTTCCACACCGGCACTAGCTGCAGCTGCCCCGGCTCTCGCTCACGCTGCTGTTGCGGCTCCGGCTCTCGCTCATGCCGCGGCTCTATTTTTGTTGTCGATCGGCAATGTTGCACTTCTCTTGCTTTCATTCATGCTGATGCTCTGCTCTGCTATTGTTGTCGGACGCGCTGCTGCTCCGCTCTTGCTCTAGTTCGTGCTGCAGCTCTGCTCTTTCTCTCGCTCGCACTGCTACTGCCGCTGCATGACCTCCGGCAGCTACAGGAGGTGCTGCTTTAGCACTCGCTTGCGGTGCTACTACATGACTTGCTCTCTGCTAGTGCGTTCCTGATACGTCTCCAACGTATCTATAATTTTTGATTGTTCCATGCTATTATACTATCCATCTAGGATGTTTTATATGCTATTTTATATGATTTTTGGGACTAACCTATTATCCTAGAGCCCAGTGCAAGTTTCTGTTTTTTCCTTGCTTTTGAATCTCGCAGAAAAGGGAAACCAAACGGAGATTATTTTGTCCTGAACATCGATGGAGATTATTTTTGGACCATAAGAACCCCGCGGAGCATCGGAGATGGGCCAGAAGAGTCTCGAGGCATCCACGTGGGTGGGGGCGCGCCCTACCCCCTGGGCGTGCCCCTACCTCGTGGCCTCCTCAGAGACCCCCCCTAACTTGTCCCCGACGCCAAAACCTTTTATATATACAGAAAACCCCAGAACATAAACTACATGGGGAGTTCCGTTGCCGCAAGCCTCTGTAGCCACCAAAACCAATCGGGACCCTGTTCTGGCACCCTACCGGAGGGGGGGATCCCTCACCGATGGCCATCTTCATCATCCCGGCACTCTCTATGACGAGGAGGGAGTAGTTCAAAATTGGATTCAACATATAAAAAGGAATTTGAGATCCTGGCATTTGTAATCATATAAAAAGGGACATTACTCTTTCTTTTGGTGGGAATTAATTTGTTTCTTGTTGCTGTTGAGGGAAGTGCGAATCGATTTTGTATTGTACAGGGTAATCTTGTTCTCCTAATTTTTTTTACATTTTTCTTGTAGTTTTTTCAATGGCATTTATAGCAATATGTATGAAATGTTTTTTTTGTACACGTTAAGTTGTTCTGCCGAACAAGGAATCCACACCTTGTTATCTCGATGTTTTCAAGCTCGAGTATCTTTTGTCTCACCTGCTTTGAAACTCCCGCCTCTTCAACCAGTGCCGCGCCTTGTTATCCCAAAATTTCGACACGCGCGAAAACTCCCTCCTCATCCGAAATCGGTCCCGCAGCCCAGACACGCGAAATCCCCCTTCTACCCCTCAGCCGGAAATGAAGCTCGATGTCGCGGTGTCAAAACCGTTGGGGGTACGCTAGTAACTTACCCTACATTTCAGACAAGCGCGTCCCTAAGCCAAGGCTCCCCCCTCCCTTCCCCTTCGTACCCCCATTCATACACCGAGGCTGCCAAAATCCGCTAAACCCCACGCTCCTCCATCGGCCTCCCGACTGCTGCCCAGCCGGAGACTCTTCCCCGACTACTCGTCCACCGCAACAGCTCACCGTCCCTCATCCACCACACTAGATGAGGATCCGTCGTCGATCTTGTCGTCCCGCCGGATCAGCTGCCCCGTCCTCCACTTCCAAGGAGCTGCCCCGACGTTCGCCTCGTCATGGCCATATTCATCATCCCGGCACTCTCTATGACGAGGAGGGAGTAGTTCACCCTTGGGGCTGAGGCTATGTACCAGTAGCTATGTGTTTGATCTCTCTCTCGTGTTCTTGATATGGCACGATCTTGATGTATCGCGAGCTTTGCTATTATAGTTGGATCTTATGATGTTTCTCCCTCTCTACTCTCTTGTCATGGACCAAGTTTTCCCTTTGAAGTTATCTTACCGGATTCAGTCTTTAAGGATTTGAGAACACTTGATGTATGTCTTGCATGTGCTTATCTGTGGTGGCAACGGGATATTCACGTGATCTACTTGATGTACGTTTTGGTGATCAACTTGCGGGTTCAGTGACCTTGTGAACTTATGCATAGGGGTTGACACACGTTTTCGTCTTGACTCTTCGGTAGAAAACTTTGCGGCACTCTTTGAAATACTTTGTGTTGGTTGAATAGATGAATCTGAGATTGTGTGATGCATATCGTATAATCATGCCCACGGATACTTGAGGTGACATTGGAGTATCTAGGTGACATTAGGGTTTCGGTTGATTTGTGTCTTAAGGTGTTATTCTAGTACAAACTCTATGATAGATCGAACGGAAAGAATAGCTTTGTGTTATTTTACGACGGATTCTTGAATAGATCGATCAGAAAGGATAACTTTGAGGTGGTTTCGTACCCTACAATAATCTCTTCGCTTGTTCTCTGCTATTAGTGACTTTGGAGTGACTCTTTGTTGCATGTTGAGGGATAGTTATATGATCCAGTTATGTTATTATTGTTTAGAGAACTAGCACTAGTGAAAGTATGAACTTTAGGACTTGTTTCCTAGCATTGCAATACCGTTTACGCTCACTTTTACCACTTGTTACCTTGCTGTTTTTATATTTTCATATTACAAAAACCTATATCTATCATCCATATTGCAGTTGTATCACCATCTCTTCGCCGAACTAGTGCACCTATACAATTTACCATTGTATTGGGTGTTGGGGACACAAGAGACTCTTTGTTATTTGGTTGCAAGGTTGTTTGAGAGAGACCATCTTCATCCTACGCCTCCCATGGATTGATAAACCTTAGGTCATCCACTTGAGGGAAATTTGCTACTTTCCTATAAACTTCTGCACTTGGAGGCCCAACAACGTCTACAAGAAGAATCTTGCATAGTAGACATCAGGCTCTTTTTTGGCACCGTTGCCGGGGATGTGAGTGCTTGAAGATATATCTTTAGATCTTGCAATAGAATCTTTTAGTTTCTTATTTTATCACTAGTTTAGTTTATAAAGTAAAACTAAAAAATGGAATTAAGGTTGCCTCATATGCTTCATCTTTTTAATGTATTTCGTGAAAATGATGGGAAGGAAAACTGTGCTCAAGTACTAGAAGAATAATTACATAGAATGCTTGGCATAAAATATGTCAATGATGATCCATGATTCTAATTATGCTAATGATATGCAAAGCCACAAGCTTGGGGATGCTATGTTTGATGAAGATGATATGTTTAGTCCCCCAAGTTTTGATGAGAATATTTATTATGATGAAAGCATGTCTCCTATTTATGATGATTATATTGATGAAGATGGGTTTGTAAGTGTATCAACTTTAGTAAGTAATGATCCCACTATTTTGGAGGATGTTGAATATTATTGTGATAATTATGAAAGTGGATTTGGAGACGTCATGACTTTATTTAGTGACGAAACCACTATTTCGGAAGAGGTTCCAATTGATTATGAGAACAAAGTTGATATCTATGATGATTATTGTGATGAATTGTATGCTATTAAGAATTATTATAACCATGAAACTTTTCATCATGATTTTAGTTTTCAATCGGATTATGCCTCACATGACAATTATTTTGTTGAGTTTGCTCCCACTACTATTCATGAGAAGAAATTTGCTTATTTGGAGAGTAGTAAATTTTCTATGCTTGTGGATCATGAAAATAATGCTTTATGTGATGGTTATATTGTTGAATTCATTCATGATGCTACTGAAATTTTTATGTGGGAGGAATTTATGCTTGTAGTAATTGCAATAATATTAAGTTTCCTCTCTATGTGTTGAAAATTTTGAACTTATGCTTGTTTTGCTTTCCTATGCTAGTTGATTCTTGTTCCCATAAATTGTTTGCTCACAAAATCCCTATGCATAGGAAGTGGGTTAGACTTAAATTTGCTAGTCATATTCTTCATGATGCTCTCTTTATGTGTCAATTCTTATCTTTTATGTGAGCATCATTGAAATCATCATGCCTAGCTAGGGGCGTTAAACATTAGCGCTTGTTGGGAGGCAACCCAATTTTACTTTTGTTCTTTGATTTTTGCTACTGTTTAGTAATAAATAATTCATCTAGCCTCTGTTTAGATGTGGTTTTATGTTTTAATTAGTGTTTGTGCCAAGTAGAACCTTTGGGAAGACTTGGGTGAAGTCTATGCAATCTTGCTGTAAAAAACAGAAACTTTTGTGCTCACGAGATTAGCTCCCATTTTTTTACAGGAGAGCGATTTTTGGTTGATTATTTTTGCAGATTATTAATAGACAAGTTCCTCAGGTATAAAAATTTATTTCAGAATTTTTGGAGTTCCAGGAGTATACGTTTGATACAGATTACTATAAATTGTTCTATTTTTGACAGATTCTGTTTCCTATGTGTTGTTTGCTTATTTTGATGAATCTGTGAGTAGTATCGGAGGGTATGAACCATAGAGAAGTTGGAATACAGCATATATTACACCAATATGAATTTAGAATGAGTTCACAACAGTACCTAAGTGTTGATTTATTTTCTTATACTAGCGGAGCTTACGAGTTTTCTGTTGAGTTTTGTGTTGTGAAGTTTTCAAGTTTTGGGTAAAGATTCAATGGACTATGGAATAAGGAGTGGCAAGAGACTAAGATTGGGGATGCCCAAGGCACCCCAAGTTAATATTCAAGGACAAACAAGAGCCTAAGCTTGTGGATGCCACTGATGGCATCCCCTCTTTCGTCCTCGTTCATCGGTAACTTTACGTGGAGCTATATTTTTATTCACCACATGATATGTGTTTTGCTTGGAGCGTCATTTTATTTTCTTTTGTTTTGCTTGCTGTTTGAATAAAATACCAAGATCTGAAATTCTTAAATGTTAGAGAGTCCTCACATAGTTACATAATTATTCAACTACTCATTGATCTTCACTTATATCTTTCAGTCGTTTGCTCTAGTGCTTCACTTATATCTTTTAGAGCACTGTGGTGGTTTTATTTTATAGAAATTATTGATCTCTCATGCTTCACTTATATTATTTTGAGAGTCTTTAGAACAGCATGGCAATTTGCTTTGGTTATAAAATTAGTCCTAATATGATAGGCATCCAAGTTGGGTAAAATAAAAACTTTCATATGGAGTGCATTAAACACTATGATAAATTTGATATTTGAAAATTGTTTTGAGATATAAAGGTGGTAGTGTTAGAGTCATGGTAGTTGGGTAATTATGAAATTGAGAAATACTTGTGTTAAAGTTGGCAAGTCCCATAGCATGCATGTATGGTGAACATTGTGTGACAAATTTGAAGCATGGGGTGTTCTTTGATTGCCTTCCTTATGAGTGGAGGTCGCGATCGCATGATGGATAACTCCTACCAACCCTTCCCCTAGGAGCATGCGTAGTAGTACTTTGCTTTGAGGGCTAATAAACTTTTGCAGTAAGTATATGAGTTCTTTTTTACTAATGTGAGTCCATGGATTATACGCACTCTTACCCGTCCGCAATTTGCTAGCCTCTACGGTACCGTGCATTGCCCTTTCTCACCTTGAGAGTTGGTGCAAACTTCATCGGTTCCTCCAAACCCCGTGATAAGATACGCTCTACCACACATAAACCTCCTTATAACTTCTTCAAAACAGCCACCATACCTACCTATTATGGCATTTCCATAGCCATTCCGAGATATATTGCCATGCAACTTTCCACCATTCCGTTTATTATGACACGCTCCATCATTATCATATTGCTTTGCATGATCATGTAGTTGACATCGTATTTGTAGCAAAGCCACCTTTCATAATTCTTTCATACATGTCACTCTGGATTCATTGCATATCCCGGTAAACCGCCGGAGGCATTCACATAGAGTCATATTTTGTCCTAAGTATTGAGTTGTAATTCTTGAGTTGTAAATAAATAGAAGTCTGATGATTTCCATTGTTAGAGCATTGTCCCATGTGAGGAAAGGATGATGGAGACTATGATTCCCCCATAAGTCGGGATGAGACTCCAGACGAAATAAAAAAAAGAGAGAAAAAAAGAGAGGCCAAAGAAGCCCAAATAAAAAAGAGAAAAAAAGAGGCCAAAGAAGACCGAATAAAAAATAAGAGAAAAAGAGAGAAGGTACAACGTTACTACCCTTTTTCCACACTTGTGCTTCAAAATAGAACCATGATCTTCATGATAGAGAGTTTCTTATTTTGTCACTTTCATATACTAGTGGGAATTTTTCATTATAGAACTTGGCTTGTATATTCCAATGATGGGCTTCCTCAAAATGCCCTAGGTCTTCGTGAGCAGGCAAGTTGGATGCACACCCACTTAGTTTCTTTTTGATGAGCTTTCATACATTTATAGCTCTAGTGCATCTGTTGCATCGCAATCCCTACTCCTCGTATTGACATCAATTGATGGGCATCTCCATAGCCCGTTGATTAGCCCCATCAATGTGAGACTTTCTCCTTTTTTGTTTTCTCAGATAATCCCTATCATCATACTCTACTCCACCCTTAGTGCTATGTCCATGGCTTACGCTCATGTATTGCAGTAGGGTTGAAAAGGCTGAAGTGCGTTAAAAAGTATGAACCAATTGCTTGGCTGAAACCGGGGTTGTGCATGATGGGAGCATTTTGTAGGGATAAACTTTCTTTGGCTATGTTATTTTGATAAGACATAAACTATTTTTATGTCAATATTAAAATTTTATCTTGAATCTTTTGGATTTGAACATTCATGCCACAATAAAGAGAATTACATTGATAAATATGTCAGGTAGCATTCCACATCAAAAATTCTGTTTTTATCATTTACCTACTCGAGGACGAGCAGGAATTAAGCTAGGGGATGCTTGATATGTCTCCAATGTATATATAATTTTTGATTGTTCCATGCTATTATACTATCCATCTAGGAACCCCCAGAACCTCGATGCCAAAACCTCTTATATATACAGAAACCCCCAGAACATAACCTAGATTGGAGTTCCGCCGCCGCAAGCCTCTGTAGCCACGAAAAACCAACCGGGACCCTGTTTGGGCACCCTGCCGGAGGTGGGGATCCCTCACTGGTGGCCATCTTCATCATCCCGGTGCTCTCCATGACGAGGAGGGAGTAGTTCACCCTCGGGACTGAGGGTACGTACCATTAGCTATGTGTTTGATCTCTCTCTCTCTCTCGTGTTCTTGATATGGCACGATCTTCATGTATCGCGAGCTTTGCTATTATAGTTGGATCTTATGATGTTTCTCCCCCTCTACTCTCTTGTAATGGATTGAGTTTTCCCTTTGAAGTTATCTTATCGGATTGAGTCCTTAAGGATTTGAGAACACTTGATTTATGTCTTGCATGTGCTAATCTATGGTGACAATGGGACATTCACGTGATCTACTTGATGTACGTTTTGGTGATCAACTTGCGGGTTCAGTGACCTTGTGAACTTATGCATAGGGGTTGGCACATGTTTTCGTCTTGACTCGTCGGTAGAAACTTTGGGGCACTCTTTGACGTACTTTGTGTTGGTTGAATATATGAATCTGAGATTGTGTGATGCATATCATATAATCATGCCCACGGATACTTGAGGTGACATTGGAGTATCTAGGTGACATTAGGTTTTTGGTTGATTTTTGTCTTAAGGTGTTATTATAGTACGAACTCTATGATAGATCGAACGGAAATAATAGCTTCGTGTTATTTTACTACGGACTCTTGAATAGATCCATCAGAAAGGATAACTTTGAGGTGGTTTCATACCGTACAATAATCTCTTTGTTTGTTCTCTGCTACTAGTGACTTTGGAGTGACTCTTTGTTGCATGTTGAGGGATAGTTATATGATCCAGTTATGTTATTATTGTTGAGAGAACTTGCACTATTGAAAGTATGAACCTTAGGCCTTGTTTCCTAGCATTGCAATACTGTTTACGCTCACTTTTACCACTTGTTATCTTCGTGATTTTATATTTTCAGATTATAAAAACCTATATCTATCATCCATATTACACTTGTATCACCATCTCTTCGCCGAACTAGTGCACCTGTACAATTTACCATTGTATTGGGTGTGTTGGGGACACAAGAGACTCTTTGTTATTTGGTTGCAAGGTTGTTTGAGAGAGACCATCTTCATACCACGCCTCCCACAGATTGATAAACCTTAGGTCATCCACTTGAGAGAAATTTGCTACTGTCCTACAAACCTCTGCACTTGGAGGCCCAACAACGTCTACAAGAAGAAGGTTGCATAGTAGACATCAGTACCCTGGTCGAGCGTCTGCTGATTTAGATCACTGCTTCTATGCTCCAAGTGCTCGAACGCCCTAAACATCTATTGCAATGCTCTGCTACTAGTTCAATCAGTTTTGATAGTAAAATTCAGTTTCGACAGTAAAGTTCAGTTTCTTCATTTAACTTCAGAGTGAACAGTACTTACAGCATCTGTCAGAGTGGCCATGGCGTGGCTGATGCGTTTTACATCTAGCACTTTTTGGTGATGTATTTTACATCATCTATTGCAGATGATATTAGAGTCCCACTTCAAATTAACATTGTATGTCTTGTCCTACTTCAGCCTTGCCGCCGTACACCTCACCGGAGCTGCTCCAATGACGGAACCGTCCATCACAACAGAGCAGTACCCTCGGCGTCATTTCCAGAGGCCGTAGATCTTCTTCTCCGCCTCCGACAGTCACACCAGCATCACCATCCTCCACGTCCAACCCAATGATGTTGAGGTCCACAAGGCTATGCCAAAGAGGTTGTAAACTCGTCACATCACTTTTTATTCTACATTCATGTCGATCCCTCAGAGATCCTTTGCTATGGAACTACTATGGTACTACTATTCAACCATTTGGTTAGAAGGAGTGGAGCAAAGCAAAACTGGAGGATTTTTTTCCTTTGGTGTCTCTTTCAAAGAAAAAGCGTAGGAATTTTAATATTCACTTGGACGTCCTTTTCAAATTAATATGCATGAAGAACAGAACTAATTGCATTACTGGCATAATAAGATTCTTATTTTTTCATTTTCACGTGGTTTGACTTTAATTTGACCATGTTTCTCCATTCATGTGTTTTTCCAATTCATGTGAACCAAACACCCAGGTTGACTGAAATCCTATGTTTCCAAATGCTCTGTTTTGCACGTGCATTCCTATCCTATTCCCGTGTTTTTCCTATCCCTGGATTTATAGAATCCTCTAATTCTAAGGATCCCTTATAGATTTACTTCATTTTCAGATAGGCATCAAAGAAAACTCTCTGTGTTATGTCCTGCTCCTACCGTGCCGTCATCCACCCCACCCGAGGTGCACCATCGACAAAAGCGTTCACTGCAACAGAGATCCCCCCTGCATACTATCTTTCGCTGCCTCAGATCATCTTCCCTGTTGCCGGCAGCCACGCCAACTGCATTACCATCATTGACTGAGCAGATGAACCTGAGAACTTCCGGAAGATAGGTCGCAGTCTTTCGTGTTTGCTTACGTTATACATCGGTTATTATTACTTGCTACTTTATCGTTCAAACTTGAGTTTTAAAATGCCCGTTGGTCTCATATCGAGGCAGCAACAAATAGTATCTGTCTACTATCTGGTTCATCTGGGGTCTTCTATGTGGTTCATGTTGGGTGGGCAACAAACAATAGATGATCCATTGTCTATCTTTTTAAACTGAAGCTATAATCTACCTGCTATCATTAGTTTTGGATCCATCCACTCGTTTGCTACCATCAGTCTTGATTTTTTCATGCACCCTTAGGCTTTACAAAATCTAACTATTTTTCTTATTATGCATGTCAGATATTGTACACAATCGTACTGAACATGTAGAGAAAAAGAGAAGACCATTGCATGGGAGTATAATGTCAAGCAGATGCCACTCCATGGTGGGCGAAGTGGGTCGCCCCTCCTGCCATTCAGATTGTATTCCAGAGGAAGATAACTGTTTAGATGGGGATTCAGATGGAGCCAACCACTCCTGTTTACCACCTGAGGTGTTTTCTCTAACCTGGCATGCTGATGTTTGTCATATCATGCATATGGCGCCTCGCATTGCTTACATTATACATCTTATACGTCATCAGCTTAGTTTAGATTTGCTTTATGTGAATGTTCCTAAATATTTATCTTTTTAGAGATTTCAACAAGTAACTACATACAGAGCAAAGTGACTGAATCTACACTCTAAAATATGTCTATATACATCCGTATGTGATAGTCCATTTGAAATCTCTAAAAAGATAAATATTTAGGAACAAAGGAGTATATGGGAATTATGCAATGCCATCTTATTTAGCCACGCATAATATACGTGAGTCATGCAATGCCATCCTATTTAGCTAGTCATCGTATATGTGAATTGTATCGTGCCATATTTTTTTCATAATGTATTCCATTTGTCAACAATGTTTATACATTCATCTACTCTTCCTGTGAATCAGCCATTTGAGTCGGGCATGGGAAAATCTGGAGTGAAAACAAGGTCTTCTGAGCAGTCAGTGCTACCTGTCGATGCAGATTTCTTGCTGGTTACAGATAGCTCCTCAGAGGAGGATTCAGAGACAGATGACCAGTCGTATCCACCCCCCCAAGGTGCATGCTCTAACTTGGTAGGGTTATATTACTCATATCATGCATATGGTGTCTTGCATTGCCATGCCATCTGCTTAGATTAGACATGCTTTGTGTGAATGCCTCCTGTTTGCTTTCTATATCATATATGTGAATTATGCAATGCCATGTTTTTCAGCCATTTATCATATATGTGAATTATGCACCACCATGTAGCCAGGCATCATATATGTGAATTATCTCATGCCATCTTTTTTTTCATTACGTATTACATTTGTCGACAATTTGTGTATATTGAACTACTCTTCATGTGTATCAGCCATTTGAGATGGTCACGGAAAAATCTGGAGCAAAAATAAGGTCTTCAGAGCAGGCAATGGTACCTGTTGAAGCATATATCTCGATGTTTACAGGGAGCTCCTCAGAGGAGGATTCAGAGACAGGTGACCAGTCATATATCCCACCTGAGGTGTATGATCTAAGTTGCAATGTTTATATTTTCTCATATCATGCATATGGTGTCTTGCATTCCTTAGTTTAGACATCATATGCACAATGTTGAATTCCATCTGCTTAGTTTAGGGATCATACATGCGAGTGCCAGCTGCTTAGTATATGAATCAATTATGTCAATTATATCATGCCATCCTATATACTTAGACAACATGTATGTGAATTATTTCAACCCAACCTATTTTTGAAAGACATCATATAGTTTTGTCATGTCATCCTGTTTAGATACTCATCATATGTTGAATTATGCCATTATATCATGTTAAGTTATCCATCATATATCTGAAATTGTGCCATGCTATCATGTTTAGTTAGGCATCATATATGTGAAATTGTGTCATGCTGTCTTGTTTGGTTAGACAACATATATGTGAATTACCACATCTGTCTATCATACAATGTATGTACGTTCAATTTCTTTTCTTGTTTATCAGCCGTTTGAATTGGTGGGGGTGATGGTAGTATCTAAGGGAGCAAAAACCCGTTCTTCACAAAAGACAGTGCTACCCATCGATGCAGATAGAACCATGGTTGTACTGGCCCACAAACAAGCCCCAGCACACATAATCGAGACTCTTCCAGATTGCACACTTACACCGTTGGGCAGAGAACCAGCTACAACCCATCTAACTGCAACCCTAGCGGATAGTAACCCACTTCTAGTTACAAAGCACCATGTCCACCACCGAGTACCCCCACATGAGCAGTTTGTAAAGCAACTGCAGTGCCCAAAGCATGAAGACCACCACAGCTAACCCAAAATCCACGTTTAAAGCAGAAGAGCAACTATTCTCAGGTCAGATTCTGTAGCTATGGTCCATACTCCTTTGTTGTTCCATCACTGTATTTACTCATACCAACTACTTCCGAATTTGAAGGATCCAATTGAAACTCCAATGGCGCAACAGGTATGTTTTAAACCTATTTCTTTAAATGGATTGTTGTTCCAACTTCTTGCTCTATGTTGATTTCAGTTTCAGTTGTGTAAACAGTTATGTTCTCATGTGATGCACATTACAAGTGTTGCCAATGTTGTGTAGTTTCTCACACTTATATTTTGTCTATGCTGCTATGTCTTAAAAATATATGAGTTGAAATGTGTCTCTATCTTGATTAGGCAACATAAACTAGAATGATATGGACAATATAGTGACCATAGTACATAGATATATGTTTGTTTCATGATGTTATCATGTCCACCATACCGCTGAACACGTTTACCAAAATGAGTTTTGTATACTACTTGCTAAACCTGTGATGTGTCTGTTTGTTTCTCTTGTAATATGCAAACAAAATATTGGAAAAGAGCACCCCCACTATGAAATGGTAGAGAAAGTAATGCAAATAAGGTTCAAGATAGTGAGACAACCCTGTTGGTCTCCAAGAAAGGTGATAAAAATGATCTTATAGACAGTGAGAAAACCCCAGAGTCCTGCGTTGATGTAGTTTTCGAGTTACTGGCCAGTACCGCTGGCACAAGCTCTTCAAACTTGCTGCCTCAATCACTTCAGCTTCTTCAGTCTCAGCTACAAACTGAAAGGCATTAGTCAGCTGTGCTGCGGCAAGAAGACGAAGGACTAAGGAAGTCCCTACAGAATTCAGATGCATACTTTCTTGTGCAACAAGTGCTGGAGGATTTAAGTGCCAAACAAGAGAAAGTTAATAAGCTTGCTAAGCATCTTGCCAGCATTATGGGTACCCAGGATATTGTTTCTTGAGCTCTTCTGAAGTGGTTTCAGTTCTGAACTTGTTTTGCTATGGCGTTTATATGCTGCTTTGTTCCCTATATTTGCATTGGTGGCGAACTTTGATGTCCAGTGGATGTAATATGTGTAATAGCCGTTATAGCGTAGCGTAAGTTGCTTGCTTATTTATTTCCTTGTTGTCTTGTTTATTTGTTCGCTTGTAGTCAGTGAAGTTCTTTTTCCGCGGTTTGCTAGTGGTCGCAATAACCTATTTTTTAAATTTAGGCAACAATAACCATGGGCTACATATTTACTATAGTGACACTGGGCCTCCTACAGGCCGTAGAAACAATGGGCCTTCTACGGGGCGTAGAAACAACGGGCCTTCTACGGGCCATAGACACAATGGGCCTTCTACGGGTCGTATCATCTATGGGCCTTATATGGGCCATATGATCGCTTGGCCAAACATGGGCCAATAACAGACCGCGTTATGGCCGTAAATGGGCTAGAGTTGGAATCTTCCATTTATGGGCTGACCATAACGGGTCGTCGTTAATAGGCCGTATTTGAGGACGCTATGAAAACGGCCCAACTATTGACTGGCCACAAACGGGTGGACTGTAACAACAGGCTGAATTTGGCCCACAAGCAGAAAATGACAGTAATAGGCCGTAAGTAACCAAATGCTAGAAATGAGCCCAAGAATAAATGGGCCTTGAGAAGGTCGAAAGATAACATGGGCTGGAAATGGCCCAATGGAATAACAGGCCCTTAATGGGTATAGAGTGATACACTATTCATTACGGGCCAGTTTCACCATGGGCCGTTAATGGGCAAAGAGTTACAAAGGGCCTCAATGGGCCAAAGGACGTCATGGGCCATACATGGGTCGAAAGTTAAAACAGGCTGTAATCATATTGGACGGCCCAGATGACGCTACTGGGCCTAATTCGGGTGCATCGTAACGGGCCCTGGGTTAGCGGGTGGTAAATGGGTTGTATGCGAACAAGCCGTTAATAGGCTTTCTGTGGGCCGGCCTGCCACCTTTTGACCAAGTCAAATGGGCCGGCCTTTTCATAGGAATGGGCCTCTGTTGGGCCGTGCCATGTGTTAACGTATCATAGGTGCCTTCGGTCCAATGAGTGGATGACATCTGTCCAAACGGTGAGCCGACACGTGTTTCCTCCAACCAATGATGATTTTACACGTGGAAAATCCCCATTGGTCTGGGCTGTTAATGGGTTATCAGATCCAAAACCGGACCCGACGTACTGTTACAATGGATGCCACGTGTTGGTCACCCTTGACGAAAGCACTTCTGTGACGCACGATTAATCGTCATGGAAGTGGACACTTCTGTGATGATAATTTTGGTAATGTCATGGAACACTTCTACGACAACACAGGTATGACTATCTTGATTCTGTCATAAAATCGTCATGGATGTACATGCATGACAGAAAACGTGACCTACTGTGACAAACACGTATCATCACGAAAGTGTATTTTTTTGTAGTGAAAAAAGATAGTAAAGTAAATATTTTTGGTATTTTTGTGGTATAGATTGGAAAGTAAAGGTTGCGGAATAGTAAACGAGATGCGAAGTAAATAAAGGAGATGTAAGATGATAGAAAAGAGACCCGGGGGCCATAGGTTTCACTAGTGGCTTCTCTCAAGGTAGCATATATTACGGTGGGTGAAAAAATTACTGTTGAGCAATTTATAGAAAAGTGCATAATTATGAAGACATCTAAGGCAATGATCATGAACATAGGCATCACGTCCATGTTAAGTAGACCGAAACGATTCTGCATCTACTACTATTACTCCACACATCGACCTCTATCCAGCATGCATCTAGAGTATTAAGTTCATAAGAACGGAGTAACGCATTAAGCAAGATGACATGATGTAGAGGGATAAACTCAAGCAATATGATATAAACCCCATGTGTTTATCCTTGATGGCAATAATACAATACATGCATTGCTACCCCTACTGTCACTGGGAAAGGACACCGCAAGATTGAACCTAAAACTAAGCACTTCTCCCATTGCAATAAAGATCAATCTAGTAGGCCAAACTAAACCGATAATTCGAAGAGATTTGCAAAGGTATCATATCATGCATATAAGAATTCAGAGAAGAACCAAATAATATTCATAGATAATCAAGTTCATAAATCCACAATTCATCGGATCTCGGCAAACACACAGCAAAAGAGGATTACATCGAATAGATCTCCAAGAACTTTGAGGAGAAGTTTGTATTGAGAATCAAAGAGAGAGAAGAAGCCATCTAGCTAATAACTATGGACCTGAAGGTCTGTGGTAAACTACTCACGCTTCATCGAGATGGCAATGGTGTTGATGTAGAAGCCCTCTGTGATCGACTCTCCCTCCGGCAGATCGCTAGAAAAGGCCCCAAGATGGGATCTCATGGGTACAGAAGGTTGCGGCGGTGGAAAAGTGGTTTCATGGATCCCCCTGATATTCCTAGGGTATAAGAATATATATAGGTGAAAGAAGTACGTCGGTGGAGCTACAAGGGGCCCATGAGGGTGGGGGCACGCTTACCCCCTAGGCACGCCCTCCTGCCTCGTGGCCTCCTCGTAGAGTCCTAGACTTCAACTCCAAGTCTTCTGGATTGCTTTTGGTCCAAGAAAGATCCTCGCGAAGGTTTCATTCCATTTGGACTCCGTTGGATATTCCTTTTCTGTAAAATACTAAAATAGGCAAAAAAAACAGAAACTAGCACTGGGCCTCCGGTTAATAGGTTAGTCCCAAAAATAATATAAAAGAGCATATTAAAGCCCATTAAACATCCAAAACAAATAATATAACAACATGGAACAATAAAAAATTATAGATACGTTGGAGACGTATCACAACTCCACCTCTGGCTTGGCCCATGTTGGGTCCAGGCCATGGGCGTTGAAGACTGGCATCGTAGCAATGATATCGGTCAGGAGAGAGTTGTTGCTCAATGGGTGCACCCCTGCCGGCAACCTGAACGGGTGTCCGGTCTTGCCGGTCTTTGCAGCCTTGCCCGTCCTCTCAGTGCTGCCATACTCGTCAACTTTGAGCTGAAAGAGCCTCTAGCAGACGGACGCATGCTGCATCACCATGAAGTTATGCTTCAGGCCAGGGCGGAGCCTCATGATATCTGCTGCATTCTTTAAATCCCAGGCCAGCCTCCCCTTATGGTGCAAAGGGGCGATACGGCAGCGGATGAAGTCAGCCCCCGAATCATCTCCAGTGTGAGGCCGGGGGAGACAAGGCGTTGAATTTTGGTGGTGGTGACCATGAGCTTCTTGTCGTTGGGGTCGAGATCGCTCTAATCGTTGTCGCGGACCGACGGACTCTGACGAACCTCGCAAAACGGTCACGGGTCCTCCTCCATAATCCAGCACCACCGGCCCCGCCATTCATCCCCGCTCCTTCTCGCCTCCCTCTGGGTACACACCTTTGCTTGAAGCCCTGGGGATCCAAGTAATGCAGCCAGAAATGGCATCCCCTGGCTGGATAAGGGGGGTGAAGTAATGGCGAAAAAGTGCCGTGTTGGGATGAACCCCGTCAAAACCCTCACGAATATGGGGGAAGAAGGCCATGCACGCCACAACATTTGGTGTGAAATCCAGAAGGCGGAAGCCAAATGTGTGCATGATGTCGTTGAAGAAGTCGAAGAAAGGGGGGCAGAAGCCGCAGGAAAAATAGTCAACAAAGAAGGGATAAGCTTTCGGACCAAGCTTGGAAAAAGGGGCGGGGATGACCACCATGGCGGGATGCCCCGTCGTCTCCCTCCCCCATAGGCACCGGAACTGGTCCCTGAGGGTGAGCACGTCTATCGATGAGACGAAGAGGGTGTGCTTCTTCCGCAACTTCACCAACTCGTTCTCTGACAACTCCTCCTCGCGACAGCCTTGGCCACTCCCTTGGCCATGCTCGCTTTGGGCACCATGGCGGTTGAGAAGAAGCAGGGGGTCAGAAGCAATGGAAGCACGGCGGCGGCGAGCCAGGGTGAGAGCTCTGGTTCGGACTTGGGGAAGAAGGGGGAACAGCGGTTCTAAGATTAGGAGAAGTAGAGAGGGTAAATGAGCAGTGCCCCTGCGGATTTCTCTTTTTTATGGCGAAGGCGCGGGCCACCTTGATACGTCTCCAACGTATCTATAATTTTTTATTGTTCCATGCTATTATATTACCCCTTTTGGATGTTTATGGGCCTTATTTTACACATTTAAAACCATTTTTGGGACTAACCTACTAACCGGAGGCCCAACCCGTATTGTTGTGTTTTTGCCTATTTCAGTATTTCGAAGCAAAGGAATATCAAACGGAGTCCAAATGGAATGAAACCTTCGGGAGCGTGATTTTTGGAATGAACATGATCCAGAGGACTTGGGGTGCAAGTCAAGAAGCAATCGAGGCGGCCATGAGATAGGAGGGCGCGCCCACCCCTCCTGGGCGCGCCCCCGTCTCCTGGGCCCCTCGAGCGGCCACCGACGTACTTCTTCCTCCTATATATACCCACGTACACCGAAAACATCCAGGGAGCCAACGAAAAACAATTTCCACCACCGTAACCTTTTGTATCCTTGAGATCCCATCTTGGAGCCTTCGTCGGCGCTCCACCGGAGGGGGTATCGACCATGGAGGGCTTCTACATCAACACCATAGCCCCTCCGATGAGTTGTGAGTAGTTTACCACAGACCTTCGGGTCCATAGTTATTAGCTAGATGGCTTCTTCTCTCTTGTTGGATCTCAATACAATGTTCTCCCCCTCTCTTGTGGAGATCTATTCGATGTAAACTCTTTTTACCTTGTGTTTGTCGAGATCCGATGAATTGTGGGTTTATGATCAAGTTTATCTATGAGAAATATTTGAATCTTCTCTGAATTCTTTTATGTATGATTGAGTTATCTTTTCAAGCCTCTTCGAATTATCAATTTGGTTTGGCCTACTAGATTGATCTTTCTTGCCATGGGAGAAGTGCTTAGCTTTGGGTTCAATCTTGCGGTGTCCTTATCCAGTGACAGAAAGGGTTGCAAGGCACGTATTGTATTGTTTCCATCGAGGATAAAAAAATGGGGTTTATATCATATTGCTTGAGTTTATCCCTCTACATCATGTCATCTTTCTTAATGTGTTACTCTGTTCTTATGAACTTAGTACTCTAGATGCATGCTGGATAGCGGTCGATGTGTGGAGTAATAGTAGTAGATGCAGGTAGGAGTCGGTCTACTTGTCATGGACGTGATGCCTATATACATGATCATGCCTAGATAATCTCATAATTATTCGCTTCTCTATCAATTGCTCGACAGTAATTTGTTCACCCACCGTAATACTTATGCTATCTTGAGAGAAGCCTCTAGTGAAACCTATGGCCCACGGGTCTATCTTTTATCATATAAGCTTTCAATCTACTTTTATTTGCATCTTCACTTTTTGCATCTATATTATACCAAAAATATATTTATCTTATCATACTATCTCTATCATATCTCACTTTCGCAAGTGGCCGTGAAGGGATTGACAACCCCTTTATTGCGTTGGTTGCGAGTTCTTTGTTTGTTTGTGTTGGTGCGTGGGACTTTTGAGGAGCCTCCTACTGGATTGATACCTTGGTTCTCAAAAACTTAGGGAAATACTTACGCTACTATTGCTGCATCACCCTTTCCTCTTCAAGGAAAACCAACGCAAGCTTAAGACATAGCAAGAAGGAGTTTTGGCGCCGTTGTCGGGGAGGTCTTCGCTCAAGTCAAGACATACCAAGTACCCATCACAAACTCATCTCCCTCGCATTTACATTATTTTCCATTTGCCTCTCGTTTTCCTCTCCCCCGCTTCACCCTTGCCATTTTATTCGCCCTCTCTTTCCCAATCTCCTCCTCTTTCTTTCGCTTGCCTTTTTCTGTTTGCTTGTGTGTTGGATTACTTGTTGCCGTGGCGCAAGATAATACCAAATTGTGTGATTTCTCCAATAGCAATAATAATGACTTCCTTAGTACTCCGATTGCTCCTCTTAATGATGTTGAGTCTTGTGAAATCAATACTGCTTTGCTGAATCTTATTATGAAAGATCAATTCGCCGGCCTTCCTAGGGAAGATGCCGCTACTCATCTAAACAACTTTGTTGATTTGTGTGATATGCAAAAGATGAAAGATACGGATAATTATATTGTTAAATTGAAGTTATTTCCGTTTTCACTTAGAGATCGTGCTAAAGTTTGGTTTTCGTCTTTGCCTAAAAATAGTATTGATTCTTGGAACAAGTGCAAAGATGCTTTTATCTCTAAGTATTTTCCTCCCGCTTAGGTTATCACTCTTAGCAACGATATTATGAATTTTAAACAACTTGATCATTAGCATGTTTCCCAATCTTGGGAAAGAATGAATTTGATGATTCACAATTGCCCTACTCATGGTTTGAATTTATGGATGATCATACAAAAATTTTATGCCGGTTTGAACTTTGCTTCTAGGAATCTTTTACATTCGGCCGCAGGAGGCACGTTTAGGGAAATCACGTTAGGATATGCTACAAAACTTCTTGATAATATTATGGATAATTATTCTCAATGGCACACCGAAAGATCTTCTAGTAAAAAGTGCATGCTATAGAAGAAATCAATGTTTTGAGTGGAAAGATGGATGAACTTATGAAATTAGTTCCTACTAAGAGTGATCCTCTTGATCCCAATGATATGCCTTTGTCTGCTTTGATTGAGAATAATAATGAATCTATGGATGCGAATTTTGTTGGTAGGAATAGTTTTCGAAACAATGCTTATAGAGGAAACTTTAATTCTAGACCGTTCCCTAGTAATTCCTCTAATAATTATGGAAATTCCTACAATAATTCTTATGGTAATTTTAATAAGACGCCCTCTGATTTTGAGAATAGTGTGAAATAATTTATGATTTCTCAAAAGAATTTTAGTGCTTTGCTGGAAGAAAAATTGCTCAAAGCTGATGATTTGGCTAGGAACGTTAATAAACTTTCACTTGATGTTGATTCTCTTAAACTTAGATCTACTCCACCTAAGCATGATATCAATGAGTCTCTCAAAGCCATGAGAATTTCCATTGATGAGTGCAAGGAAAGAACCGCTAGATTGTGTGCTAAAAAAGATTGCTTTGTAAAGGCGTGTTCTTATAGTTTCCATGAAAATAATGATGAAGATCTTAAAGTTATTGATGTGTCTCCTATTAGATCTTTGTTTTGCAATATGAATCTTTATAATAATGGGACTGGAGATGAGTCAACTTTAGTTAGAAGGCGTCCCAATAATTCGGAGTTTTTAGATCGTGATGCTAAATTTGGTAAAAGTGGGATTGGAGAGGTCATGACTTTAAATAGCATTGAACCCACTATCTCGGATTTCAAGGAATTTTATTATGATAATTGTTCTTTAGAAGGTTGTATTTCCTTGTTGCAATCCGTTGTTAATTATCCTCATGCTTATAGTCAAAATAAATCTTTTACCAAACATATCGTTGATGCCTTGATGCAATCTTATGATGAAAAACTTAATTTGGAAGTTTCTATACCTACAAAACTTAATGATGAGTGGGAACCTACTATAAAGATTAAAATTAAAGATCATGAGTGTTTTGCTTTGTGTGATTTGGGTGCTAGTGTTTCCACGATTCCGAAAACTTTATGTGATATTCTAGGTTTCCATGATCTTGATGATTGCTCTTTAAATTTGCACCTTGCGGATTCCACCATTAAAAAGTCAATGGGAAGGATCAATGATGTTCTAATTGTTGCAAATAGAAATTTGGTGCCCGTAGATTTTATCGTTCTTGATATAGATTGCAATCTTTCTTGCCCTATTATTCTTGGTAGACCTTTCCTTAGAACGATTGGCGCGATTATTGATATGAAGGAAGGGAATATTAGATTCCAATTTCCATTCAGGAAAGGCATGGAGCACTTTCCAAGAAAGAAAGTCAAATTACCTTATGAATCTATCATGCGGGCTACTTATGAATTGAGTGCCAAAATGGCACTACTTAGATCTATCTTCGCTTTTATGCCTAGCTAGGGGCGTTAAACGTTAGCGCTAGTTGGGAGGCAACCCAATTTTATTTGTGTTTTTTGTTTTTATTTCTGTTTAGTAATAAATTTTGCATCTACTTTCTGTTTAGATGTGTTTTTATGTTTTAGTTAGTGTTTGTGCCAAGTAGAACCTATAGGATAACCTATGATGATAGTTAATTTGATTCTGCTGAAAAACAGAAACTTTGCACGCACGAAATTCATTTTGTTAAATCACAGAAACATGATTTTGCATTGATTCTTTTTGCTGATAATCAATAGAAAAATTGTCCAGGACTTCCTATTTTTGTCGGATTTTTAGAGTTCCAGAAGTTTGCGTTAGTTACAGATTGCTACAGACTATTCTGTTTTTGACACATTCTGTTTTTCGTGTGTTGTTTGCTTATTTTGATGCATCTATGGCTAGTAAAATAGTTTATAAACCATAGAGAAGTTGGAATACAGTAGGTTTAACACCAATATAAATAAATAATGAGTTCATTACAGTAACTTATGTGGTGGTTTTGTTTTCTTTTACTAACGGAGCTTATGAAATTTCCTGTTGAGTTTTGTGTTGTGAAGTTTTCAAGTTTTGGGTAAAGATTTGATGGACTATGGAATAAGGAGTGGCAAGAGCCTAAGCTTGGTGATGCCCATGGCACCCCAAGATATTCAATACTAGCCAAAAGCCTAAGCTTGGGGATGCCCCGGGAAGGCATCCCCTCTTTCGTCTTTGTTCATTGGTAACTTTACTTGGAGCTATATTTTTATTCACCACATGATATGTGTTTTGCTTGGAGTGTCGTGTATGATATTAGTCTTCGCTTTTTAGTTTTCCACAATCATCCTTGCTGTACACACCTTTTGGGATAAGCCTACTTGATTGAAATTTATTATGAATACTCTATGTGCTTCACTTATATCTTTTGAGCTAGATAGTTTTTGCTCTAGTACTTCACTTGTATATTTTAGAGCACGGCGGTGGCTTAATTTTGTAGAAATTGCTAGTTTCTAATGCTTCACTTATATTATTTTGAGAGTCTCTTAGAACAGCATGGTATTTGCTATGGTTATAAAATTGGTCCTAGAATGGTAGGCATCCAAGTTGGGTATAATAAAAACTATCATAGGAAGTGAATTGGATGCTATGATCAATTTGATACTTGATATTTGTTTTAAGATATGGAGGTAGTGATATTAAAATTCATGCTACTTGGGTTATTATGAATTTAAAGAATGCTTGTGTTGAAGTTTGTGATTCCCGTAGCATGCACGTATGGTGAACCGCTTTGTGATGAAGTTGGAGCACAATTTTATTTATTGATTGTATTCCTTATGAGTGGCGGTCGGGGACGAGCGATGGTCTTTTCCTACCCATCTATCCCCCCAGGAGCATGTGTGTAAATACTTTGTTTTTGATGACTTGTAGATTTTTGCAATAAGTATATGAGTTCTTTTGACTAATGTTGAGTCCATGGATTATACGCACTCTCACCCTTCCACCATTGCTATCCTCTCTTGTGCCGCGCAACTTTCGCTGGTACCATACACCCACCATATACCCACCATACCTACCTATTATGGCATTTCCATAGCCATTCCAAGATATATTGCCATGCAACTTTCCACCGTTCCGTTTATATGACACGCATCATCATTGTCATATTGCTCTTTGCATGATCATGTAGTTGACATCGTATTTGTGGCAAGGCCACCTTCATAATTTTTATACATGTCACTCTTGATTCATTGCATATCCCGGTACACTGCCGGAGGCATTCATATAGAGTCATATCTTGTTCTAGTTTTGAGTTGTAATTCTGGAGTTGTAAGTAAATAAAAGTGTGATGATCTTCATTATTAGAGCATTGTCCCAGTGAGGAAAGGATGATGGAGGCTATGATTCCCCCACAAGTCAGGATAAGACTTCGGACTTTAAAAAAAGGAAAAAAAAGAAGAAAAAGAAGAGAGAAAGGCCAAAAAAAGAAAGGCCAAAGAAAAAAAAGGAAAAAGAAAAAGGAAAAGAAAAAAAGAAAAAAATGAAAAAAATGAGAGAAACAGAGAGAAGGGACAATGCTACTATCCTTTTACCACACTTGTGCTTCAAAATAGAACCATGTTCTTGATATCAGAGAGTCTCCTATGATTGTCACTTTCATATACTAGTGGGAATTTTTCATTATAGAACTTGGCTTGTATATTCCAATGATGGGCCTCCTCAAAATGCCCTAGGTCTTCTTGAGCAAGCGAGTTGGATGCACACCCGCTAGTTTCTTTTGTTGAGCTTTCATACATTTATAGCTCTAGTGCATCCGTTGCATGGCAATCCCTACTCACTCACATTGATATCTATTAATGGTCATCTCCATAGCCCGTTGATACGCCTAGTTGATGTGAGACTATCTTCTCCTTTTTGTCTTCTCCACAACCACCATTGTATTCCACATATAGTGATATGTCCATGGCTCACACTCATGTATTGCGTGAAAGTTGAAAAAGTTTGAGATTACTAAAGTATGAAACAATTGCTTGGCTTGTCATCGGGTTTGTGCATGATTAAATACTTTGTGTGATGAAGATGGAGCAATAGCCAGAATATATGATTTTGTGGGGATAACTTTCTTTAGCCATGTTATTTTGAGAAGACATGATTGCTTTGATTAGTATGCTTGAAGTATTACTATTTCTTATGTCAATATGAACTTTTATTTTGAATCATTTGGATCTAAACATTCATGCCACAATAAAGAAAATTACATTGAGAATTATGCTAGGTAGCATTCCACATCAAAAATTCTGTTTTTATCATTTACCTACTCGAGGACGAGCAAGAATTAAGCTTGGGGATGCTTGATACGTATCCAACGTATCTATAATTTTTTATTGTTCCATGCTACTATATTACCCCTTTTGGATGTTTATGGGCTTTATTTTACACATTTATATCATTTTTGGGACTAACCTACTAACCGGAGGCCCAGCCCGTATTGCTGTTTTTTTTTGCCTATTTCAGTATTTTGAAGAAAAGTAATATCAAACGGTATCCAAATGGAATGAAACCTTCGGGATCATGATTTTTGGAACGAACGTTATCCAGAGGACTTGGGGTTCAAGTCAAGAAGCAATTGAGGCGGCCAGGAGAGAGGAGGGCGCGCCCCCTGTCTCCTGGGCCACTCGAGCGGCCACCGATGTACTTCTTCCTCCTATATATACCCACGTACCCCGAGAAAATCCAGGGAGCCAACGAAAAACAACTTCCACCATCGTAACCTTCTGTATCCGTGACATCCCATCTTGGAGCCTTCGTCGGTGCTCCACCGGAGGGGGAATCGACCATGGAGGGCTTCTACATCAACACCATAGCCCCTCCAATGAGTTGTGAGTAGTTTACCACAGACTTTCGGGTCCATAGTTATTAGCTAGATGGCTTCTTCTCTCTTTTTGGATCTCAATACAATGTTATCCCCCTCTCTTGTGGAGATCTATTCGATGTAAACTCTTTTTGCGGTGTGTTTGTCGAGATCTGATGAATTGTGGGTTTATGATCATGTTTATATATGAGAAATATTTGAATCTTCTCTGAATTCTTTTATGTATGATTGATTTTTCTTTGCAAGTCTCTTCGAATTATCAGTTTGCTTTGGCCTACTAGATTGATCTTTCCTGCCATGGGAGAAGTGCTTAGCTTTGGGTTCAATCTTGCGGTGTCCTTACATAGTGACAGAAAGGGTCACAAGGCACGTATTGTATTGTTGCCATCGAGGATAAAAAGATGGGGTTTATATCATATTGCTTGAGTTTATCCCTCTACATCATGTCATCTTTCTTAATGTGTTACTCTGTTCTTATGAACTTAATACTCTAGATGCATGCTGGATAGTGGTTGATGTGTGGAGTAGTAGTAGTAGATGCAGGCAGGAGTCGGTCTACTTGTCACGAACGTGATGCCTATATACATGATCATGCCTACATAATCTCATAATTATTCGCTTTTCTATCAATTGCTCGACAGTAATTTGTTCACCCACCGTAATACTTATGCTATCTTGAGAGAAGCCTCTAGTGAAACCTATGGCCCCCGGGTCTATCTTTTATAATATAAGCTTTCAATCTACTTTTATTTGCATCTTTACTTTTGGCATCCATATTATAAAATACCAAAAATATATTTATCTTATCATACTATCTCTATCAGATCTCACTTTTGCAAGTGGTCGTGAAGGGATTGACAACACCTTTATTGCGTTGGTTGCGAGTTCTTTGTTTGTTTGTGTAGGTGCGTGGGACTTTTGAGGAGTCTCCTACTGGATTGATACCTTGGTTCTCAGAAACTGAGGGAAATACTTACGCTACTATTGCTGCATCACCCTTTCCTCTTCAAGGAAAACCAACGCAAGCTCAAGACGTAGCACACCTCTTTACCATTTACTGTGGGGTGACGCATGCGTGCCACGCCCATCCCACGCGCGACCCCCATGTGACGCGCCCAACGCGGGTCGTGGGGAAGCGCAACTGCCATCTCTGCCATGCCCGCCCGCGCACTGCTTTGGGTCTGCCCAACTACGCTTCACTCTTATGTGTGGCCCAGGCCCGGGGGCTCCTATCGGTGTACAAAAGTATGGGTACTTTTGTACCCCTTACTTGTGCACAGGCATTCACAGCCACACCTGCAGCAGGCCCAGCAGGGCAACAGAAGATGCAACACAAAGACTACCACGACAGATACCCGAAGAACAAGGGGCAGACGGCGAGGTGGACCTCCCCCGGCAACATCGTTGCCAGGGCAACTTACGCAACACCAGCAAACCCATCACCCTTGAGCCTGAGAGTTCTGACATCATCGACAACATTAAGATCAAGACCTGAGAATGCATGTGTGGTAGCATGCAGATCTTCATGAAGACATATAGCCTGCGGATCCACGTGGGACCAGAAGATGAAGACCCCTGACAAGACCCTTGCCAGGGACAACTATGAAGCCCCCTGGCAAGCCTTGCCGAGGACGATCGCTGGGTCCGGCCAGGCCCGCGCCCGACAAGGGTCTGCCACCTCACCACCAATCCAATACAATGACCAGCATGCCAACTAAGCAGGCGCCTGCGTGGCAGCATGCAGATCTTCGTGGAGGCTCTACCATCGTGCCAACACAGCAGCTAGTTAGCCAGCGTAGCACTGCATGCTTCATCAGCTTGGACGAGTGTCGAAGCAAGGGAGAGTGGCGATGGATGGCATGGCTTCTATTGCCGTCCCCGATAAAGTAAGAGGGCACGTAGGCAACGCATTAAATGCGTTTGTCCTACGGTGCCGAGTGATAAGCTCATACACTGTAATTTGCCATCTCCTGTGTGCCACTGTGGCAACCCCTTTACGTACAAAAGGAGGCCCAAGGCGTACAGAGAGAGGATTCAGACTTTTGGACCATGCATGCACCACAGCTAGTTTAAAAGCTCAAGAACACACAATCAGGACTAGGGTATTACGCATCTTTGCGGCCCGAACCTGGGTAAAACCTATATGTGCTTACTGCTAGACCTGCTCTTCGTGTAGCTAATCCCCCGCCGAACGTAGAAGGGATCCTTGTGACCCCATAGGTGTTCATTTCCCCGATAGATAATATTGATGAAAGTGATGATGAAGATTCTCCCCTTAGATATGAATTGTCTGATGTACCTAAGGGTTATGTTATGGATGAAGAAACTACTAGAGACTTTCTTGCTTGCAATGATAGATATGATCTAAAGAAACTGTTAGCCAAGCTTAAAGAAAAGTCTTTGAATGCTAGAATGAAATATGACCCTGCTTTTGCCACTTCACCTTTCTATGTTACTGATATGGATTATGAATTCTCTGTCGATCCTGAGTTAATCACTTTGGTTGAATCTGATCCTTTTTATGGCTATGAATCTGAAATTGTTGTGGCACATCTTGCTAAATTGAATGATATAGCCATCCTATTTACTCATGAGGAAAAAATTCGCTATTATTATGTCCTTAAATTGTTTCCTTTTCTCATTAAAGGTGATGCTAAAATATGGTTTAATTCTCTTGCTCGTGGTTGTGTGCATAGTCCCCAGGATATGATTTACTACTTCTCTGCAAAATATTTTCCCGCTCATAAGAAACAAGCTGCCTTAAGGGAAATATTTAATTTTGTGCAAATTGAAGAAGAGAGTCTCCCACAAGCTTGGGGGAGGCTTCTCCATTTACTTAATGCTTTGCCTGATCATCCTCTCAAGAAAAATGAAATACTTGATTTCTTTTATAGTGGACTAACTGATGCTTCCAGAGACCACCTGGATAGTTGTGCTGGTTGTGTTTTCAGGGAAAGAACTGTTGAGCAAGCTGAATTGCTATTGAATAATATATTAAGTAATGCTAATGGTTGGACACTTCCTGAACCAACTCCAAAGCCAACTCCGAAGAAAAGGGGTATTCTATTTCTCTGTCCTGAAGATATGTAAGAGGCAAAGAAATCTATGAAAGAAAAAGGTATTAAACCTGAAGATGTTAAGAATTTACCACCTATTGAAGAAATACATGGTATTGATAACCCCACACAGGTATTAAAGGTAAATTCTCTCTATGGATTTGATGAAGGTGATATTCCTCGTAATAAGTCGGCTAGTCAATGATTGGATGAGTTTGATAATTTTATTGTTAAACAATAAAACTTCAATGCTTATGTTGGTAGACAATTGAAACATAATGCTTATATGGTCGAACACTTGAGTGATTATATGTCTAGAGTTAATGGTGACCTTAAGCTTATTAGTAAACATGCATCCATGGTTACCACTCAAGTAGAACAAGTACTTAAAGCACAAGATGATTTGCTCACTGAGTTAAATAATAAAAAAATGATAATGTTGTAAGAGTTATGACTAGAGGTGGTAGAATGACCCAGGAACCTCTGTAACTTGAGGGACACCCATAGAGAGTTGAGCAAGATTCTCAGAGAAGTAATGTTGATGCACCTAGTCCTTCTAAGAAAAAGAAAAAGAAAAAGAAAAATGATAGGACTATGCATGCTTCTAGTGAACCTACTGTAGACACACCTGAGAATCCCACTGATATTTCTATTTGTGATGCTGAAACACAATATGGTAATGAACACGAACCTAGTGACAATGTTAAGGATGATGTTCATGTTGATGCTAAACCTAGTAATAACAATGATGTAGAGATTGAACCTGCCGTTGATCTTGATAACCCACAATCAAAGAATCAACGTTATGTTAAGAGAGACTTCGTTGCTAGGAAGCACGGTAAAGAAACAGAACCATGGGTTCAGAAACCCGTGCCTTTTCCTCCTAAGCCATCCAAGAAAAAGGATGATGAGGATTTTGAGCACTTTGCTGAAATGATTAGACCTATCTTTTTGCATATGTGTTTGACTGATATGCTTAAAATGAATCCTTATGCTAAGTATATGAAAGATATTGTTACAAATAAAAGAAAGATACCAGAAGCTAAAATTTCCGCCATGCTTGCTAATTACACTTTTAAGGGTGGAATACCAAAGAAACTAGGAGATCCAGGAGTACCAACTATACCATGCTCCATTAAAAGAAACTATGTTAAAACTGCTTTATGTGATCTTGGAGCCGGTGTTAGTGTTATGCCTCCCTCTTTATATTGTAGACTTGATTTGAATAAGTTAACACCTACTGAAATCTCTTTGCAAATGGACGATAATTCAACTGCTATACCTATCGGTATTTGTGAGAATGTGCCTGTTGTGGTTGCAAACGTTACTATTTTAATGGACATTGTTATTCTTAATATTCATGAGGATGACAGTATGTTGATCATCCTTGGTAGACCCATTTTGAATACTGCAGGAACTATTATTGATTGCAACAAAGGCAATGCCACTTTCCATGTTAATGGTAATGAGCATACGGTACACTTCCCGAGGAAACAACCTCAAGTTCATAGTATAAATTATATTGGAAAATTTTCAGCGATTACAATTGGAGGTTTTGAATTTCCTCTTGCAACTGTCAAAAAGAGATATGATATTCTTATTGTTGGAGACATGCATATCCCCGTTGAGGCAACCTGGTGTTATTATAAAATTCTCCGGTTTCGTGTTATTCTGAAGAAGTTTGTTAACAAGACTTGATCAACCTTGTTAGTGGATTCCTTTTGATGAGCATGAGATGGATGAAGTTAGAAAGCACAACTCTCTGTACCCTCCTTTCACTTTCCGTTATTTAGATTAAATAAAGTAAAAAAAGTATTTTCTGTATGTTTTCTAATTTATCCTTGCAATAAAAAATACCCTGAAAAGAAAAGTTCTCCAAATGCCCTGAAAATGGAGTATGATTTTTGTAGAATATTTAAGAATTTCTGGCACTCAAAACACACCAGGAGGACCCACCATTTGGCCACGAGGGCACAGGTCACGCCCACCCCCCTGGGGCGCGCCCCTCTGCCTCGTGGGCCCCACGTGGCCCCTTTCCACTTATCCCAGCACCCACACACTCTGTCTTCCTCCAGAAAAAATCATCCCGTAGCTCAAACTCGTGTTCTAGCTCGTTTTGCTACCATTTTAGATCTCCTTGATCAAAGCTCCATTCACAAAACTACTTTGGGGGATTGTTCTTTGGTATGTGACTCCTCCAATGGTCCAATTAGTTTTTGTTCTAGTGCTTTATTTATTGCAAATTTTTGCTGCTGAGGTGACCCTGTTCTTGAGCTTGCATGTCAAATTTATTTGGTCCAAAGTAGTTTTAATGCATGATATAGCCTCTAGGCACTTGTGGGAGTAATTCCTATCAATCTTGTTGAGTTTGGTTCACTTTTATTTTGAGTCACTAAAAATTTCAGAATGTTTTTCAGAGAAAGAAAATGATGAAGAGATTGCAGAGGGGTCCTCGAGCCGAAGCTTGAAGGATAAGCAGAATGAGGAAAATAAAAAGCCGAAATACAATCTTCCTCACACCGCGGAGGTTCGGCCGTGTGAATGGCCTTGTGAGCCACCGGAATTTACGATGACTTTTATTATTTGGCTGAAAATGTAGGCCTCACTGACTTCCTCCATGACCAGTGTGAACAGTATCTCCTACTCACTAATATTTTCGTTCAAAAACTTTTATTTCCATGCTAGAAAATCACCACCTTCAGTGGAGTTTCACTTATATGATGAGGTTAAGGAGATGTTACTCTATGATTTTTGTTTGGTATGCAAGTTACCCTTTGTGGGCAGCATCGAGGAACCACATCCTAGTGATGTGGATGGATTTATTGATCAAATTGTTGTAGGTGAAACGAGAAAAGTTTCAGATGCAAGGACTACTAGTATACATTTTCCTATTCTTCGTTACTTTGCAATATTTGCTAGTAGATGCTTAATTGGTCACGGGAACAGTGGAAACATTAGTGCTCCTGACCTCGCTGTTTTGCGCCATGCTTTATTTCGTGATACAACCTTCAGTCTAGGCGCTATTGTTGCTAAACGATTAAGTCCGAAATGTACAAAGGGCCCCATCTTCGGAGGTGTCTTTGCTTCACTCCTTTTTAAAAACTTTGAGATACCTATTAGGCATCATGAGAAATAGGAAAAGTTGTTGCCCACTATTTTTCTAGACTATAAGAGTATGGTAGCACATGACTTTATTGTTAAAAATAAGAAGAAGATGCTTAAGTATAACTTGATATTTGCTATAACTCATTGTGAGACTATTACCTTCCCCGCACCCTCTTTGTTTAACATACTTTCAAGCACGTACCTCATCCTGCCTAAGGACATTTATGCATACTAGAAGCTGACACAAGTTCCAGAGCCTGAGCCTGAGCCACCACCTGACCCATATCGACAGTCTATTTATCAGTGGGATCCGGAGGAGCTCGCTAACGAGTGGCACCCCGAGGACCATCCTCAATACATCAGAGAGGGTAGCTTCGATCCGTGGGCATAGACCGACTTAGGCCAAAAGCCTAAGCTTGGGGGAGTATGTATTTCTCACCGACATTATATTCATGTTCACACACTCATTCCAGTTGTCGGTGCTCATACGTTTTCATTGTAGTATCCATGCTAGTTTATTTTGTATTCTTGCTTTCTTCTTATGTGCTTGAAAAACCTTAAGAAAAACCAAAAAAATTAGTTGTAGCCTTTAGATAGTTTACTTTCCATGCCTTTAGTAGTAGTAGTTAAAAGAAAACCAAAAAAGATTTCCCGTTCTTCTTTTGCTTGTTGGGACCTTTCCCGTGTAAATAGGTTTAGTTCTTCTCTCTTCTTTGGGGGTCGAGAGGAGAAGACCATGATGAAAATGTTGAGTGTCTCTCAGATGCATTATTGTTAATCTAACCAAGAGCCCATATTACCTTGTCTTCTCCTATGTATTAAATGCTTGCAGATTCCAGCTTAGTCCAATGCACGTGCACTATTATTATTATCCACACCGTTCGGTCGTGCGAGTGAAAGGCAATAATGACGATATATGATGAAATGATTGAGATGAGAGGAGCTGGTATGAACTCGACCTATCTTGTTTTTGTAAATATGATTAGTTCATCATTCCTGATTCAACCCATTATGAATGAAACATGTTTGCAATGACAATTAGAGATTAGAGTTGCTGGTGCCATGCTTAATTTGCTAGGAGTTTATAACAGTTTGTCTTGCGTGCCAACATGCTATTAAAATGGTTGTGATGTGGTATGATAGAGTGGTATCCTCCCTTGAATTGTTTGAGTGGCTTGACCTGGCACATGTTCATGCATGTAGTTGAAATAAAATCAACATAGCTTTCACGATATTTATGTTCATGGTGATTTATGTCTTACTCATGCTTGTTCATGATTGTTGTTGCTCTCTAGTTGGTCGCTTCCCAGTCTCTTTCTGGCCTTCACTTGTACTAAGCGGGAATACTGCTTGTGCATCCACTTCCATAAAACCCAAAGTTATTCCATATGAGTCCACCATACCTTCCTATATGCGGTATTTACCGCCGTTCCAAGTAAATTTGTATGTGCCAAACTCTAAACCTTCAAATGAAATTATGTTTTGTATGCTCGAATAGCTCATGTATCAACTAGGGTTGTCTATATCTTCCATGCTAGGTGGGTTATTATCACGGTGAGTGGACTCTGCTCATCATTCACGAGAAAATGGCCGGTAAACGGGATGCCCAGTCCCATACTCAAATCAAAACAAAATAATTGTAAACAAAACTCCCCCAGGATTGTTGTTAGTTTGACGACACCCGTTGTTTCGGGCCAGCAATGATTGATGTTCGTTGGTGGTGGGGGAGTATAAACTTTACCATTCTGTTTGGGAACCGCCTATAATGTATGTAGCATGGAAGATATCGAGATCTCTTGGTTGTTATGTTGACAATAAAAGTATGCCACTCAAAATATTATTTGTCTCTATTTCAGAACCCAAGCTCTAGCACCTCTGCAAATCCCTGCTTCCCTCTATGAAGTGCCTATCTATTTACTTTTATGTTGAGTCATCATCCTCTTATTAAAAAGCACCAGTTGGAGAGCACCGCTGTCATTTGCATGTGTTGCTATTAATTTACATTGAGTATGACTACGACAGGATCTCTTTTGCCATGAATTACAATGCCTAGTTAGTCCTTGATCTTCAGGGGTGCTCTGCATTGATGTTTTGCGGTCTCAGAAAGGGCTAGTGAGATACCATCTTGTTATATCATATTATGATTGTTTTGAGAAAGTGTTGTCATCCGAGATTTATTATTATTGCTCGGTAGTTGATTATGTCATTGGTATGAGTAAACATGAGACCTAAAAGTTATTGTGAATATGGTTAGTTCATAATCTTTGCTAAAAACTTGAATGATGGCTTTACATATTTGCAACAACAAGATCAAACAGATTTTGTAAAAGTTTTTCTTTATCACTTTCAGTTTGTCAACTGAATTGCTTGAGGACAATCAAAGGTTTAAGCTTGGGGGAGTTGATACGTCTCCAACGTATCTACTTTTACAAACACTTCTGCCCTTGTTTTGGACTCTAACTTGCATGATTTGAATGGAACTAACCCAGACTGACACTGTTTTTAGTAGAATTTCCATGGTGTTATGTTTGTGCAGAAATAAAAGTTCTCGGAATGACCTAAAAATCCATGAAGATATGTTTTGGAATTAATAAAAAATATTGACGAAAGAATCAGTGTAAAGGGGCCCACACCCTGTCCACGAGGGTGCAAGGCGCGCCCTTGTCTCGTAGGCCCCCTGGAACTCCACCGACCTCAACTCCAACTCCATATATTCACGTTCGGGGAGAATAAAATCAGAGAGAAGGATTCATCGTGTTTTACAATACGGAGCCGCCGCCAAGCCCTAATCTTCCTCGGGAGGGCAGATTTGGAATCCGTTCGGGGCCCTGGTGAGGGGAATCCATCGCCATCGTCATCATCAACCATCCTCCATCACCAATTTCATGATGCTCACCACCATGCGTGAGTAATCTCATCATAGGCTTGTTGGATGGTGATGTCTTGGAAGAGATTTACCATGTAATCGAGTTAGTTTTGTTAGGGTTTGATCCGTAGTATCCATTATGTTCTAAGATTGATGTTGCTTTGGCTTTTCCATGCTTAATGCTTGTCACTAGGGCCCGAGTGCCATGATTTCATATCTGAACCTATTATGTTTTCATGAATATATGTGAGTTCTTGATCCTATCTTGCAAGTCAATAGTCACCTACTACGTGTTATGATCCGGCAAACCCCAAAGTGGCAATAGTTAGGATACTTCTCAGTGATGACCGTAGTTTAAGGAGTTCGTGTATTCACTAAGTGCTAATTCTTTGGTCCGGTACTCTATTAGAAAGAAGGCCTTAATATCCCTTAGTTTCCAATAGGACTCCGCTGCCACGGGAGGGTAGGACAAAAGATGTCATGCAAGTTCTTTTCCATAAGCACGTATGACTATATTCGGAATATATGCCTACATTACATTGATGAACTAGAGCTAGTTGTGTGTCACCCTATGTTATAATTGTTGCATAATGAATTGCATCCGACATAATTATCCATCATTGATCCGTTGCCTACAAGCTTTTCACATATTGATCTTTGCTTAGATACTTTTTCGTTGCCACTGTTACGATTAGTACAAAACTACTACTGTTACTTTTGCCACCGTTACCGTTACCTCCATACTACTTTGCTACTAAATACTTTGCTGCAGATATTAAGTCTTTCAGGTGTGGTTGAATTGACAACTCAGCTGCTAATACTTGAGAATATTATTTGGCTCCTTCTAGTAGAACCGGGGCCAATGCTGAAGAAAGCGGCGCCTTCCTGCCCGCCAAGGTGGGGAGCGGTGCACCTCGAGTGCCATGTCCGTCTTGGATGTTGGGTGCTTCTCTAGGGAAGGCGACGAGCCGAGGGTCCAGCGTCTCCCTAGAGTGGTGGTGATGGAGAGAAAATGAGGGAAGATGGAGAAGACGGGTGGCAGGGCGTCAGGTCGGAGTACGACGCACCGATGCCTTCGTCTCCTATTGGTGACCTGCCGCCTCATCTTTCCTCTCTTCCCCTCCCTCCCCGGCACCATCATCACCAATCTCTTTGGGTGAGAGCCAGGGAGGGATGTTCCCTTGGTGCCTTCGCCCCCTCCAGAAGTCTTCCAGCAAAGCTTCTGTGGTTTCTCCCATCGGTGATTGAGCTGGGGCTTCTTGCTGGTTTTGGAGGTGGTGATCAGGGCACCGCCGAGCTGTTCCCCGTCCCCCCTTCACAGCCTCGCCACTCCCGATCTTGTCAGGATGTGCTCGACAGGCTATGACAGGATTGGGGTGGACTCCTACTTGGGCATTCCTTTAGTCCTTTTTTCTTCCCACCACAATACCTAGCAGAGGAAGAGGAAAAAGAGGAGATTACGGGGCACATATCTTTTTTCAATCTTAAATCTGTAGGCACTTGCCAAACTTTAGTTCAAACTTTGTAATCTCTTTAATCCATGTTTGTGTCACGTAAGGTCTATACTTGTTTGATCAGCATATTAATGAAAAAGATAAACCTTGACGGGGACTCATGCATGTAGTATGTCCATGCAGAGGTGGGATGCCTCTATACATTTAAGTAAATAAGTTTCCTTCGGTAGGCTGTCCTGCTGGTACCCCCAGTTTTGTGCCGCGGAGTTAGGTTTACCGGGCACAGATCGTGAAGAGGTGACCAGTCCCCCGCCACCCCTTTTTCGTCAAAGGCCACTGTAACCATCCTGGGCGAAGCAATGTTTGAGTCAAGGGATGCGAGCACCTAAGTTTCAAAAGGCGGCGAGGTTTTCTTATGCATATGCCCTTATTTATAGAACTCATATGGATAAGAGAAAGAACTTATCTGTTTTTCTTGCTGGAGACCGCAATGTAGGATCATCTTCTCACCTCCCCTTGGGGACCAAGTCCACGGCAGGAGCTTGCAGTTTATGCAGCTAAAAAAGATGCCAGATGCGATCTTATCTATATGAACATGCGGTGCTCATGATATGCTTATGCATGCATGCAACTTGTCGGGGACCCCCAGTGCTTCATTTATCTCTTTGTTGCTCAGGGTCTGCGCCTGCCTATGTACAATGGGTTACATGCAACTAAGGTAAGGCCTGTACAAAAGGGTAGCTGCGGGGAAGGGCCCGACAGCCACGCCTTATGGGTAGAACTTGTGGAGATCCTCAATATTCCATGAGTTTTGCAATTGAATGCCATCTCTGGTCTCAAGACGGACTGCGCCAGATTTGGTGACTCGTACTACCCAGTAAGAGCCTTCCCAGTTCGGCGTCAACTTGTTTGTGCCCTTGGTGGACTGAACGCGCCTAATGACAAGGTCAACTTCCTCAAAACACCGGGCACGAACCCTGTGGCAGGGCTTGCTGGTAGCATGCAGCATGCGTAACAGCCCGGATACGGTTCTCCTTGAGAAGCACAGCGTCATCACGTCGGTGTTGTTCCTACGCTACTTCATTGTAGGCAAGCACTCGACGTGACCCGTAAATGAGTTCCGTGGGGATAACTGCTTTTTCCCCATACACTAGGGAGAAGGGAGTCTGGCCGATAGCTCGATTTGGTGTCGTTCTGAGTGACCAAAGAACCACCGGCAGCTTGTCGATCCATCGCCTGCCGCACTTCTGCAGCTTATCAAATGTTCTTGTCTTGAGTCCTCGCAATACTTCAGCGTTCGCCCTCTATAGGCAAATGAGATCTTGCTTCCGAGGACATGAACATATTGCATGAAGGCGCGCCTCTTGAATTGGGTGCCGTTATCAGTGATGATCCGGGCAGGGATCCCGAATCGGCACACCAATACTTTCAAGAACTTGATAGCTGGCTGAGCAGACACTTTCTCACGACTTCTACTTCGGACCACTTTGTAAACTTGTCGATTGCAACGAACAAGAATTCAAAGCCCCCGGCCGCACGGGGGAAAGGGCCGAGGATATCGAGCCCCCAGACTAAAAACGGCCATGACAAAGGGATTGTCTAAAGTTCTTGGACAGGCAGATGGATATTCTTGGAATGGAACTAGCATGCTTCACACTTGGTGACTAGCTCGACCGCATCTTGGAGGGCTGTGGGCCAATAGAATCCTTGTGGGAATGCTTTCCCAAACAAAGCCCTTGATCCAATGTGGGAGCCACACATGCCTTTGTGTATTTCTGCCAACAGTTCATTTCCTTCTTCCCAGCAAATGCACTTCAATTTCACACCGTTGAGCCTTCTTTTGTATAGTGTGTCATGGACAAACTGATACATACTGGCCCTCCGGGCTACTCTTTCAGCTTCTTCTTGCTCTTCGGGAAGTTCTCCGGTTTGGAGGAAATGAACTATGTGATGTGCCCAAGTTAAAGCCTAGGGCTCGGCAACAAGGACTAGCAGCACCTCCTCCTTCATGGGAGTGCAACCCTCGACCACAAGGACCGGTAGTATGGTGGGAGGGAGTAGCTCAGCAACTGAAGGGGAGTTTTTTCATCAATCCCTCTGCTGGGAGCCCCGGGAGGCTCTAGCGGGAGAGGCTTGCCGGAGTTCAGTTTCCTCCTCTTCCGGGCCATTGTTGCCGGGGATATGGAGGGCCGAGTAAGATGGATAACAAAGTTCCTGGTTCCATAGGAAGCTTTTGCACAGGGCACTTCGACAGATGATCAGCAATGTTGTTTTCTGCATGGGGTACGTGCTCTGTTTGCAATCCATCAAAGCGCTCCTCCAGATTTCCCACTTCCTCGAAGTATGCCTCCATCAATTGACTTTGGTAATCCTTGTTGACTTTTCTCAACACAAGTTGTGAATCTCCTCGAATGATCAGCTTCTTGATCCCCAATTCTGTGGCAATCTTGAGCCCGTCAAGGAACCCTTCATACTCTGTAGTATTGTTGGTCGTCTCCTCTAGGGAAAAATGCATCTGGATGACGTACTTTAGGTGCTCTCCAGTGGGAGCAATGAGAAGCACGCTAGCCCCTGCACCTTGTAGGGAGAAGGCACCATCGAAATACATGATCAATTCTTGGGGTGCTTCCTTGCTGGGAATAATTGTCTCTAGTATCTCTTCATCAAGCGTTTGCATCCATTCTGCAATAAACTCTACTAGTGCTCTACTTTGAATTGTTGATGTGCTTTCAAACTTTAAACCAAAGCTGGATAACTCCAATATCCACACCACTATTCTGCTGGTAGCCTCAGGGTTTCGGGGTATCCTTTGCAAAGGGAAGCGGGTGACAACCGTGATCTCATGGGCTTGGAAGTAGTGGCACGGTTTCTTTGAGGCCATGACTAGGCCAAAAATCAATTTTTGCACGCCATAATACCTAGATCTAGGCCCCTGCAATAGGGAGTTGACGAAGTATACTGGGCGCTGCACCACTTTCTTCCTTGCCGCGTCCTTGGGGTTGCCTCTGCTATCGTGCTCTTATCTATCTTGATACTTGTCTGGCCTTGTCGGGTTGTACTCATTCTCTCCCCCTAAAGGGACACTGGCTGAGGCTACTGCTTCCTCCACTTTCTACTGCACCACTAGTGTTGCACTAACTACTTGATTACTTACCGTCGGGCATAGCAGCAATGGCTCTTGTGGTTTGGGAGCAACCAAAGTGGGAACAAAAGACAAGTAGGTCTTCAAATGTTGCAGTGTCGCGTCTGCTTCCGGGGTCCACTTCATGGGTCATGCCTTCCTCAAAATTTTGAAGAACGGCAGGGCACGCTCGGCAGACTTGGAGATGAACCTACTAAGTGCGGCAGCGCACCCTGTCAAACACCGCACATCTGTAACTGTCTTGGGTGCCTGAATCTGCTTGATAGACTTGATCTTATCGGGGTTGGCCTCTATCCCGCGATGGGACACAAAGAAATCAAGTAGCTTGCCAGAGGGAACTCCAAACACACACTTCTCCGGGTTAAGATTCAAGTTGATCTTGCGCATATTAGCAAACGTATCTTCTAAGTCCTGGATGAGGGTTAATATGTCCTTGGTCTTGACCACAATATCATCCATGTAAGCATCAATATTCCTGTGCAGCTGTGATTCAAAACCAATCTGGACTGCTCTTGCAAAAGTGTATCCAGCACTCTTCAACCCGAAAGGCATTCGCACGAAACAGTATTAGAGATTACTTCTCCCCTTCTTGGGTGCCCTGCCCCTCCTTATATAAGTTGGAGGGGTGGGTTACATGTAGAGTCCCAATAGGATTAGGACTAGTCTATTTTCTAATACAAGCCACTACAACGCCGGGTCTTGATTCCTTGTAAGGGTAATATTCCTCATGCCTTTCCTCTGAAGCCGTCCCACCATCACATGAACAGGCCTACTAGGACTTGGGCCTTGTCGTCCATCTGGCTCGCCCGCTGGGTCACCAGTGAGTTGCAAAGCTCTAGCTGGGTCATACATCTGGCGGGTTACACCGCGGGGTATATCCCCGACATAAGCCCCCAGTTTAGCTTGGATTTATCCATGGTAAACTTATGCTGCAAAATAAACACAAGAACAAATTTGACAGGTTGTGCTACGGGATAAAAGTTTTCCTGAACCGGCACCTGATCATCCTTAAGTCCTTGTCATTTCCTCTTGGATGCGTGTCCATGATCTCATAGCTAACCTCCTTTAGCAGATATGTTCAAACTTTGTTAATGCAAAAATCCGGGCACATCTTTTGAAAAAAATCTGGGTCAATAGGCCAGCTTCATAATCAATTTGCTGACATTGGTTTCTTGCAGAAAAAATATTATAAAGAATAATCTATTTGACTCGGTTTCCAATGCTCTAGATTGACAAAAATATTTCATCCGGCTTAAAGATGTAGAGCTTGCCGAGTTATGATTGCCAAAATTGCCGGTTTGTAAATATTGATAGCACCGGGTCATAATTGTTGCTAACACCAAGATTGAAAGCGTATCTCCCTTATATGCATATCACTTGTAGCCCCCAAGTCTTAAGAAGGGAGCGTAGTAATATCTTAAGACTTGCTTCAATATAAATGTTGCAACCTTGAACAAATCCAGGTTGTTCATCTCAGTTACTAGTCAAAACTGAATATTCCACATATGTAGCCCCCTAGTGCCGAGCTGTCATACTTGCAGCAACCTGGGACTTGTAATTGCCTTATGCTCATGAAAACTTCAACCAGTGTAGCCCCCAAGGTTCCGGTCATTATGCAATAATGAGTATGGACTTTGTAGATATGATCATGTAGACTTGAACAACAACGTGTAGCCCCCAAGGGCCGGCTCAACAAGACAATACTGAGCTGGGACTTTATATATACTTCATTGAAAATAACATCATATGGTGTAGCCTCCATCGTAGAGCTCGAATCCACGACCATAAGTTTAAGACCCTTGTGTTGTACCAACTAAGCAATGGACCCTCCAATATAATGGATTAAGGCTTGTGTACTTTGAATTTTTGACAGGAGAAATTGGTAGCCCCCAAGGGCTGGCTCATCACAATGTGATGGGTCGAGTCTTCAATAAGGAAAGTTAAAAATGACCTTGCATTAGCCCCCAAGTGCCATGGTGCATGCTCGCAGTGACATGGGACTTGTGTATTTGATGTAATATCAATCTGAATAATGTAGCCCCAAGTGCCGGGTCGTAAGCCTACAGTGACTCAGGACTATTCCTTCCATTGCAGAATAAATCTTATCCATTGATAAAGAAATAATAGCCATTGCACTGAAGCGACTTTAAAAACCTCAATCATTCAATATCATAATGAAAATCCAGCCAAGTTGGCTATTAAAGATTGGAATAATATAATCCGACGGCTCTTGGCCAATAGCGACTTAATGCACATCCATTGACCTCTGGGATACAACCCGACGGCTTATAACATTTGCAAAAAATCAGGAATTGATAACACCATCCATGGGGGCTCATAGTCATGTCCAGTTTTTTGAAAAGATCACTTTGACGGCTCATAGCCTCAATAAACTCAATACTGAACAATATAACCTGGAGCTGGGTAAGCCGACAATATCTTCAGATGGCTAGATGATGGGTTTAAACGCAATGATTCATATGAACTATAGCAGTATTCTTATGTGTAAATCTTTGCATGTTCTACACAAAGTTTAAACAACATACGCCCTGATGACTTAATGTCAAAAGCTAGGGTGGGCAACAACCCAAACATAATACTGTCTTATGCAAATATGGAAAAGACTAGAATTAAGGCCATTCAAGCCTAAACATACTGGCAAGTTAACATCAAAAGCCAGGGTGGGTTATCAAACCTCGCATATTTATATAACCAGGAAAACATACCTGTAGAATTGGCCCATACTGCCGGCTTACATCACCATATCCAATAAGGGCAATAATCTAATGATTTATAAGCGCATGATTCCAATGGCACAATCCAAAATATACTGGCGACTTAACGTCCAAAGCCAGGGTGGATTATCAAACCTCGCATATTTATCCAACAATTTAAAAATATACCTGGAAAATTGGCTCAAATTGCCGGCTTACATCGCCACATCCAGTGAGGGTGACAACCCAAGTATTCATAAGTGCATAATCCCAATTGTGCAATCTAAAGTATACTGGTGACTTAAAGTCCATAGCCAGGGCGGTTTACCGAAACCAAAATATCCATACCATTGTTGAAAGACATACCTGTAGATTAATACTATGGTGATGCCTTGATAATTATAATCAAGGGCTAGTATCAACCCGAAGTCATGAAATATCCTCATTTTGACTGCTCAAGGCAAAATATTCTAGCGACTTAAAGTATGCTATCAGGGCGGGTTTATCAAACCCAAATATGGTCAATGATGGGTCATACAATCAAGGCCACATGGCCTATGAATTCGGTTCATACTGCCGGCATACAGCGCTATCTGCAGTAAGGGTAACAGCCCAAACATTTAGAGCTCAGTGCTCTGTTCAATTTATTCATACTGTTGGCTTACAATGCCAGACGCAGCAAAGCATAAGATCCCAAAACCTAGACTGCAGAACTCTAAGTGCGTAATCATCAAACACTGGAGACTTTAACGTCCAAAGCCAGGCCGGGTTAGCAAACTCCAGATAGACTCAAATATGAGTCATAAGGATTAAGGCTACATCGCCTGAATCATTTTAAACCATATATCAAGAACGGTATGAATTCAAACATCGTTCAAAAACAAATAACAAAAAATTAAGGCTTTCATAGGCGGCCAGGCCTCAATCATCAAGTGCTTTTCATGGGCTTGCACAACCACTAAGTTAAACCTTCATTCAAACCTGTAAGTCGGGCCTCTCATGACCAACCGCCGTTTTAACTTTGACAATTTCAGGGTGTTAATAAGATTGACTGTCAAGAGTTCGGTGGGTCATTCCAGGATTACCTGGGTGGACTGGCAGATATACAAGGCAGGATCAACTGAATTTTTTGGTGTGTACACCTAGCGTTTCAATCCAATCAAAAGGGTTATCAAAGTTATATTCAATGAACGGGGAGCCCCAAGCAATATATATTGAGCCATCAAGGCAGGGTACCTATGTTTGATTTGTGCTATGCAACAGACTCCCTTTGGTCCCTTTAACCCGGGCATCAAGCCTCCAAGTGGGTTGTAGCAACGGCATTCAAGCTGGATCAATAGGGAAGTCACAGCTATGCTCCATGAACAGGAAGCCCCAAGTATTTTGTAATCATGGAGTACAATCCGGATCAAGAGGGTAGTCCTAGCTATGCTCAATGAGCAGGAAGCCCCCATGTTATTTGTAATAAGGCGTGCAAGCCGGATCAAGAGGGTAGTCACACCTATGCTCAATGAGCAGGAAGCCCCCAAGTGATCTACAATAAGATAAGCCAATAAGGCAGGATACCCATGTTAGAACCACTCATCATTGCAGCAAGTTCTCTTTGGCAACATTTTATTTTTTTTCTAAGAACTCAAACTTTGCGAGAGATAAATCTCTTTTTGAACTGGAATTTCAAACCGGATATTGAGAGCTTCAAAGCTTTGTGAGAGACACATTTCCATTGAGCCGGGGATCCTTCATTTTAAGTCGGAAATTTTCTGGCCTTTAAAATTTCATCAATATGGCAATAACTCTCGAGCCCGGTTTATTCTCCCTCCAATGACCCGGGGTCCTTGAATCTGGCAATATTTTGCTAAGTCATATCATCGTAGCCCCCGAGTCTTAAGACGACTCAAGGAGTTGTCTAGAGATTCTCCATATTAAACCATGATATAAACCTGCATATAGTTAAACAGCGGAGCGCTGGAATATGTTGAAGCTGGAGACAAGATGGCGAGTTGATGATCCTCGCAACACTCATTGTATATCACTGGCATTGATAATGGAAGTTTGAAATCAACCATGGCAGGTTATAAATGACCCCGTATGATTTGTGTCAGTAATCCGGCCAGTAGCGACGCAACCTATATGTCCATGACATGATCATCGCTTTTGCAGTGAACAATTGTCCTGGATAAAAAAACATCATAAGATAGAGTACTTGTTATTTTAAATAATAAAAACATATCAATAAAAATTGATTGGACAAAATTCACCTGATTCATCCGGATGATAGATGATTCGTTTCGCGAACAACTTTGGATACTCGCAATGGCAATTTGGCCACTCTCCCCTGCCCTTGCAAAAGGGCATCAATCGTAGCAAGTGAAAGCATAGTGTCTCACAACAAGGTCGATGGAGGAGGCTTAGCAGTAGGTCACAGCGATGACGGCGGAAACGACAACTTGAAGTGCGCCTATAGCAGCCCCTGGACCCAGGCGCCTCAGAATGGACCCTCAAGGTGTTGTTGTTGTTGTTGTTGTTGTTGTTGTTATTGTTGTTGTTGTTTTTTGCAATCCCTTGTTGCTTTCATGCAGAACTCCTGGCTTGGGTGGATTATCTTGGATTGCTCTTTGGTGCAATCTCTTGCATCAAGTTTTTTGGTACTTGTGTAGCGGCAGTAACATTTTTATCTTGGACTGCTCTAGGGCTCTCCTCCAAGGAGCCTTGCCGTTGAACATCCGACTGTGAAGGTCCAAATCATCAAAACTTCGCCCGAGTGTTGAGTGCTATGAATCCTGTCGCGGGCATGTACTGCACCCGCATGTCCACTTTGCACCAATAGCGTCATTCGGGCCATGCCATATGTTCATATTGAATCAATCTCATCAGGTGATTTCGAGTATGAAAAAACTAACGCCCACACGTGTGGCATCTTGCACATCGCCCACACGCCTCCATCACCACTCATTTTGCCACGTATGAACAGATGACATCAGCAGGAATGTTTTATCTCCTAATTAAAAAATCGAATTAAAAATCCGTTTTCACCATTAAACCTTGACGAGATTTTCAAAACTAGAACCCATGTTCATATGTTTCAACAAAAAAAATTGCCCAAAAGTTCCATTATGTTTACACTGTAGTTGCCATAGTGCTTAAACTAAAGTTGCCATGTGACAATTTTAGTTTGTAGAGCATGGCAATTTTAGTTTTTTGATGATGGCAATTCCAGAACTTTGACCATGAAAATTATTTTTTGTATGCCATGGCAATTTCAAGTGCATGTATCATGGCAGTTTTAGTTTATGGTTCATGGAAAGTCTAGTTTCTTAATTCCCTATTTTATAATATGTCAAAATTTACTTTTAAATGTAGAAGAAAATAGCTGAAACATATCATGGCAACTTCAGTATAAACATCATGGCAATTCATATGCAATAGACATGGCAACTTTTAACCCCCAAAAAATTGTTCAAAATATATTAATATGAGATCTAATTTCGAAGATCTCGTCGCGAGGGATTTAATGGTGAAAACGGATCTTCAATCAAAATTTTCATTTAAGAGTTAAAACATTTTTAAAACTGAAAATCCAAAAAGATTCCGACATGCATGCATGCGGTGACATGGTGCAGTCCGTGTGTTATAGGGCGTGTGGGTGGGTTGGCTCCCACCACACGTGTGTGCGTTAGCGTTGTCCTTTTGAGTATGCTTCTTAATGTACCAGTGCAGGGCTTCAAACGCCTCAAGTCTGAAACTTGTACCCAACAGTGATAATTTCCGGTTAGAGAAAAAACAGGTTTGGTGATTTGTGATTTTAACAGTCACGTGAGCCATGGGAGGGCGGCCAGGGCTCATGGCTGTGGTCGGTGCCAGCCGAAGCCAAGGCCATGTGGATGAGCGGACGCTCGGGCGTTGAACCAGCGAGCGGAGGACGACTCGGCTGCATGCTGTCTTGTGGCTGACTCAGACCAGAAGGTGATGGAGACCGAAGCGGAGACCGGCATAGGTGGAAGTGAGGTAAGGCCACAGCTCAAATTCAGGGTGATAGGAGGTGTCACCGGCAAGCCACAGCGACGGGACAACTCATACAGTTGGCCCTGCGGCAGGGGCAGAAGCACTCGGGTGGCACCGCGACATTGGAGCAGCAAGAACGGTGGCTCGCCAACGGCCAATGAGTTGGAGGTGCTAGCCGGCGGTGATGGCGGTGCAGCGGGTCAAAGGAGCAGCCCCAAGGCGGGGCGGTTCTCCCGCAGTAGAGTACATCGATGGACGAGGTCCTGGTTAATCTCGGAAGAGCCCAGACGCACAGGTGCAGCGGCCGGTGGTGGATCAAAGCCCGCGGGCAAGCGTCAAAGCAAAGTAGACTCGACGGTGGTCGGCACATGAAGACCCCGCAGTGGTGGCAAGCTAGCAGCGTGTCGTGGCCGGTGCAGGCCGACTTGGCAGATGGCTTGATAGCTTGACAAAAATGACTCGCAGCACAGCCGGAGATACAGCAGAGGTGGTGGCAACCCATGGCGCGGTTGGAGATGCAGTAGAGGCAGAGGCCAGCATGACGGCGGCTCAACCCGAAGGCCGCACCAGGCGGCTCCTTGGTGACGCAGGGCCGACGATGCGGCGAGCCATGGCAGCGACGGAATGATCCAAGGGCGGCTCGGAGGCACTTGCGAACCGTGGCTGAGTCCTTCTCCCAGTCCTGGAGGCTTGACCAGTCGAGTCTTCCTCCAGGTCACCGTTGATTCTGGCTTTTGCGCGGAGGCCATGCTGTAGCAGAGGAACAGAGGGCCGGTCCGGCGACTCAGCATGGGACGACAGTGGAGGAGCGGCGGGCCGGTCTGGCAACTCAGTGGAGGATGGCATCAGAGGAGTGGAAGGCTAGCCCAGCAACTCAGCAGGGGCCGCGGTGCCTCATGGAGGCGTATTGCAGCAGTGGCGGGTCAACTTAGAGGGGGCCGACAGACTGAGGCCACACGCGCGACCACAGCGGCAGAGGCGAGGCAGGTCAACCCAGGCGTGTGATGTGAGCCAAGATGACAGTGAAGGCAGGCTCGAAGGCGGCTGCCCAGAGCGGCGGAGTGACTCGCAGGCGTGGCCATGGAGGAATCCGAGTCCAATCCACTTCCGGGTCCTCCTCCCGGTCGCTGCCAGTTTAGCTATCCACATCGGTGTCTTTCAGGTCATGGCTCGCCCATTTTTTTGGTCAAACTTGATGCTTCACATGATGGGGAAAAGGTAGTACTTGAACTCTGATCTGAGGCTTAATACGAGTTGTACTGGTTGCTGCCTCCAGACTTGATCTTGTAAAGAGCAAAAAACAACAGTCAGAACTCAACGGATCGGACAAGAGCGGCTATGTCCGGCGGAACTTATGTTTTTGGCAGCTAGCGATGACCAAGCAGATCGAATCCTTGTTAATTTTGGTAACGACGAGTTGCACTTATGATCAGAATAAATGTCTCCGCTTATGACATTCTGATCATTTGTCATAAAATGATGTAGATTCTTCTGCGCCGGCTCTTTTTCATCTGCAATATTGCGAGCTTCTCGAACCCTAGAAAATATTCCTCCAAGAACTCATTACCACCATGCGCTAGCCCCACGGTGGGCGCCAACTGTCGTGGATTTGTCACGAGAGATGTCCTAGTGTGAGGACTTAGTCATGAGGCCAACGTATCTATGTGTTAGCTTGAGAGGGGTTGATCGGGATGAGAGACGCGAGGCGGATCAACACACAAGATAAGGATTTAGACAGCTTTGGGCCCTCGGAAACATCATCCGGTGATAGCCCTACATGTTGTTTGTGGCTAGGTCTCATTATGCTCATGAGGGAGTTGCCACATAAATCGGCTCTCCTAATTGTGTCTAGCCTTAGAGATTACTTCTCCCCTTCTTGGGGTGCCCTGCCCCTCCTTATATAAGTTGGAGGGGCGGGTCACATGTGGAGTCCCAATAGGATTAGGACTAGTCTATCCTCTAATACAAGCCAGGTACAAGTCTGGGTCTTGATTCCTTGTAAGGGAAATATTTCCTCACGCCCTTCCTCTTATGCCGGCCCACCATCACATGAATCGGCCAACTGGGCCTTGGGCCTTGTCATCCATCTGACCCGCCCGCCGGGTCAGTAGTGAGTCGCAAAGCTCTAGCCGGGTCATACATCCGGCGGGTTACACCGCGGGGTATATCGCGAATAGTATGTGCCACATGGGGTGATGAATGAGGTCTTCTCTTCATCTTCCTTAGACATAAAGATTTGATGGTATCAAGAGTATGCATCCTGGAAGGAGAGCAAATCACATCCGGAAGTGGAATCCACAATCTGGTCGATGCGCGGCAAGGGGAATGGGTCCTTCGAGCATGCCTTGTTCAGATCTGTGAAATCTATGCAAAGCCTCCATTTCCCATTAGCCTTGCGCACGACCACTAGGTTTGATAACCACGTTGGATGTAGTACTCCTCTGACCAAACCAGCTACCTCAAGTTTCTTGGTTTCCTCGACAATGAACTAGCCGCTCCAAGGCTTGCTTTCGGACCTTCTGCTTGAAGGGTCGGGCATGTGAGAAGACAGCAAGGTGGTGCTCGATTACCTTCCTGGAACACCGGGGATATTGATAATCCCCAAGTGCAGGAAATCATCGTAGCAATTTCCAAAGGTGGAAGTGATAAGTATGGAGTATTGAACCCACGAGGAGTTGAAGGTAAGATCAATATTCTCTCAAGTCCTATCTGCCACTGATACAACTCTACGTACACCAAACGTTTGCTTCCAACTAGAAACGAGAAATAAAACTATGTTGTGGGTATGAAGAGGATAACTTTGCATGATATCGGAGAGCTAAAATATAAAAGTAGGTGATGTCATAGGATAGCAACACATATTGGATCATATTATGTGGCATAAAGCACCATGTTCAAGTGGGGATTACAGCGGGGTGTGGGAGAGTGGACCGCGTCAAAGTGATGAGGATGGTGATGTTGATGAAGACGATCACCATGGCGATGATTCCCCTCCCGATGGCACTCCGGCGCCATTGAGAGAGTGGAGGAGAGGTTCTCCCCCTTGTGCTTCCTCATCCATCTCCCCCTAGATGGGGAGAGGTTCTCCCTCTGGTCCTTGGCCTTCATGGCGATGATGGCCCCTCCGATATCATTCCCCATGGCCTCCGGTGATGATGGGCCCCTCCGGCAGGGTGCCAGAGAGGCCATAGATTGATTTCGTGTAGCTACAGAGGCTTGCGGCGGCAGAACTTTTGACTCTCTTCTATTCTGGGGTTCTAGGATTTATAGGAGGGGTTGGCGTCAGTTTCACGTCAAGGGTGCCCACGGGGAGTCATGAGGAAGGGGGGCGCCCTAGGGGGGAGCCCTCCACCCTCGTGGTGCCCTTAGGACTCCCTTCCGGTAGATTTTCATTCCAGTATTTTTTATATTTTCCAAAAATATTCTCCGTTGATTTTCAGCACATTCCGAGAACTTTTATTTCTGCATAAAAACAACACCACGCGAGTTCTGCTAAAAATAGCGTCAGTCCAGGTAAGTCTAATCAAATCATACCAAAATCATGTAAAAATATTATAAACATGGCATGAATACTACATAAATTTTAGATACATTGCAGACGTATCAACATCCCCAAGCTTAATTCTTGCTCGTACTGGAGTAGGTAAATGATAAATGAAATAATTTGTGAAGTGTGAATGCTAGCAAGTGCACAAGTTTGATCGATGATAATTTCAATCACCTTTACTAGCATCATATATATCATAACAGTAGCTCAACTCATAAAACTTTTCATGATCAAGTAACAAGCTATTCACATGTTAGAGTATAGATCATAAACTTTCTTGAAAACTAACAAACTATGTTCTAAGTCATCAAACAATTGCAATTCATCTTATTTTTAGGAAGGGTTTATGTAAGAGCTTTGATTCAGAAAACTCCACATACTCAACTATCATTTAATCTTTCACAATTGCTAACACTCACGTGATATTTATGGATTCAAAGTTTTAATCAGACACAGAGAAAGATAGGGGCTTATAGTATCGCCTCCCAACCTTTTACCTCAAGGGTAATGTCAACAATAATACTTTATGATAACCTACATCCAAGTGGATATATATATATATATCCAGATCGCTCCAACAAAAAGTGCTTGCCAAAGGAAAAAGTGTAAAAAGGAGAGGTGATGATCACCATGACTCTTGTATAAGGGTAGAAGATAAAAGTAAAAGATAGGCCCTTCGCGAGGGAAACAGAGGTTGTCATGCGCTTTTATGGTTGGATGCACAAAATCTTAATGCAAAAGAACGTCACTTTATATTGCCGATTGTGATAAAGACCTTCATTATGCAGTTCGTCGCTTTTATTTCTTCCATATCACAAGTTCGTATAAAGCTTATTTCAATAGATCATACATATTTAGAGAGCAATTTTTATTGCTTGCACCGATGACAACTTACTTGAAGGATCTTACTCAATCCATAGGTAGGTATGGTGAACTCTCATGGCAAAACTGGTTTAAGGATGTTTGGAAGCACAAGTAGTATTTCTACTTGGTGCAAGGAATTTGTCTAGCATGAGAGGGAAAGGCAAGCTCAACATGTTGGATGATTCAAGACAATATAACGTCTATTCGGATATAGGGAAACATAAACCATTAAGTTGTCTTCCTTGTCCAACATCAACTTTTTAGCATGTCATATTTTAATGAGTGCTCACAATTACAAAAGATGTCCAAGATAGTATATTTAAATGTGAAATCTCTGTTCCTTTAATACTCTTTCATGAATTGTTCAAGTGACCAATACTACATTTGCTAACTTTCAATAAATTTACCACCTACACTTATTATGTGTTAAGTCATTACTCCCCATGGCATAAGCATATGAAACATATATAAATTCAGATTTATGATATTCAATTCATTCGACCATTTACTCATAGGATATACGTGAAGCACGTGAGTAAATGAAAAACTACTCCAAAAAGATATAAGTGAAGAACACTGAGTAGTCAAATAATTAACTAGCAAAGGGAGGATTCTCTTTCATTCAAGATTTTAGATCCAATGATTTTATACAAACGGCAAGTAAAATTGAAAATACGCTCCAATCAAAACACATACCATGTGATCCCAGTAAGGTATACCGATGGTTTTGAAGACGAAAGAGGGGATGCCTTCCGGGGCATCCCCAAGCTTAGGCACTTGAGTCTTCCTTGAATATTACCTTGGGGTGCCTTGGGCATCCCCAAGCTTAGGGTCTTTCTACTCCTTATTCTCCTCATATCTATATCTCACCCAAAACTTGAAAACTTCAATCACACAAAACTTAACGGAACTTCGTGAGATAGATTAGTATGATCAAGAGTAAACCTTTCACTTTGGTACTGTCAAAGACAAGATTCATAATTGTTCTCACACAATGCCTACTGTACCATATCATTTTTACAATTTATATTGAGAAATATAAGCCATAGAAACTAGAAAACAAGCAAACTATGCATTGAAAACAGAATCTGCCAGAAACAGAACAGTCTGTAATGATCTGAACAGAAACAATACTTCTACTACTCGAAAACTCCAACCTAATTAGGAAAACCTGAGAAATTTGTGTGCCAATCTATAGAAAAAAGAATCAGATATAAAACAAGTTTCTGTGAATTATCAAAACTAATTTACTGGGCGCAAAAGTTTCTGATTTTTAGCAGGATCAACACAACTATCACCGTAAGCTATCCCAAAGGTCTTACTTGGCACTTTATGGAAACAAAAGCTATAAAACATGATTACTACAGTATATTAATCATGTGAACACACAAAAATAGTAAGCATAAATATTGGGTTGTCTCCGAACAAGCGCTTTTTCTTAATGCCTTTTAGCTAGGCATGATGATTTCAATGATGCTCATATAAAAGATAAGAATTGAAACACAAAGAGAGCATTATGAAGAATGTGACTAGCACATTCAAGTCTAACCCACTTCCTATGCCTAGGGATTTTGAGAGCAAACAACTTAAGGGAACAAGAATCAACTAGCATAGGAAGGCAAAACAAGTATAACTTCAAAACTTTAAGCACATAGAGAGGAAACTTGATATTATTGTAACTCCTACAAACATATATTTGCTCCCTCATAATAATTTTCAGTAGCATCATGAATAAATTCAACGATATAACCATCACATAAACACATTATTTTCATGATCTACAAGCATAAAAAAATTACTACTCTCCACATGAGCAAAATTCTTCTCATTCGGAATAGTGGGAGCAAACTCAACAAAATAACTATCATGTGAGGCATAATCCAATTGAAAATTAAAATCATGATGATAAGTTTCATGTTTCACATTATTCTTTATAGCATACATGTCATCAAAATAATCATCATAGATAGCAAGTTTCTTCTCATAATCAATTGGAACCTAGTGGAATCATTACTAACTAAAGTCAAGACCTCTCCAAATCCACTTTCATAAATATCACACTAAGATTCAACACCCTCCAAAATAGTGGGATCATTACTTCCAAAAGTTGACAATCTTCCAAACCCACTTTCAATGATAGTCTTATTCATACTCCAAAAGATATAAGTGAAGTTCATGAAGCATTCTACAATTAATATAGATTAACAAATATCCAAGCTCAAAATATATAAGTGAAGCACACGAAGCATTCTATAAAACCATAATCAAAATATTTAAGTGAAGCATAGAGAGCATTCTATAAGATCATACTCAAAAGATATAAGTAAAACACATGAAGCATTCTATAAATCCGTGAAGGGATATCTCATACTAGCATGGTTCTTAAAGAAAAAGAAAAACACAAAGGACACAAATCATGTGAACAAAACAAAAACCAAGGTATACCGATAATTGTTGAAGAAGAAAGATGGGATGCCAACCGGAGCATCCCCAATCTTAGATGCTTGAGTATCCTTGAATATTTACTTGGGGGGCCTTGGGCATCCCCAAGCTTGAACTCTTTCCTCTCTTTATTCTTCGCACAGCGGTAACTCCTCGTTCTTCGAACACTTCATCTACACAAAACTTAACAAAAACTTTGCGAGATCCGTTAGTATAACAAACGAAATCACTAACTTTAGGTACTGTTGCAAACTCATTCCACTATATTAGCGCTATATCTACTGTATTCCAACTTCACCATGGTTCATACCCTACGATACTACCCATAGATTCATCAAAATAAGTGAGCAACACATACAAAACAGAATCTGTCAAAAACAGGACAGTCTTTAGTAATCTGGAAATATATTATACTTATGTAACTCCAAAAACTCAAAAAACATATGAAAATGTTAAAAAAATTGTACAGAAGTAATGTGCAAAAAGTTTCAGGCCCATTTGACTTTCCAGTAAAAAAATGTAAATTCACGCGCTACAGCCAAAGTTTCTGTTTTTGCACCTCACATAGTAAACAAGTACTCTAATCGTCCTAAGACCAAAGCTTGGCACTTAATTTTATAATACAAAGGATATATGCAAGGGGATAATTATTTTCAGAGAAACTTCCATGAAAAATTATACATTGTTTCCATGATCATGAACACAAGTGTTCAAGGTCGACCCTCACTTCTCCAATGCATAACTTTCCAATCACATCTCTTTTTGAAAAAACTTTTTAGGCATATGAGACAAGTGAATCTTTTTGTATTTTATTATTTTTTTAAAAAAATTGTATGTTTCACCCACAACTAAGTGAAAACAAAATCTACTTAGTGAAGAAAGCAAACAAGCATACACGAAAATATCAACGCCACGCTATTGCTCCCCGGCAACAGCGCCAAAAAAGAGCTTGATAATCCCCAAGTGCAGGGAATCATCGTACCAATTTCCAAAGGTGGAAGTGATAAGTATGGAGTGTCGACCCACAAGGAGCTAAAGGTAATATCAATATTCTCTCAAGACCTATCTGCCATTGATACAACTCTACGTACACTGAACGTTTGCTTCCAACTAGAAACGAGAAATAAAACTATGTTGTGGGTATGAAGAGGATAACTTTGCATGATATCGGAGAGGTAAAATATAAAAGTATGTGTTGTTATCATAAAGTTAGAATATATTACTTAAGTATTATAAATAGCGAGCGTGGAATGATGCGTCCACGTGCAGAATTATCCTAGGCAATTGTTAACAAGACCGGTAATCACTATTGCAATTTCATATGAGGGAGAGACATAAGCTAACATACTTTCTCTTCTTGGATCATATGCACTTATGACTGGAACTCTAGCAAGCATCCGCAACTACTAAAGATCATTAAGGTAAAACCCAACCATAGCATTAACATATCAAGTCCCCTTTATCCCATATGCAATAACCCCCTTACTAAGTTTTATGCTTCTTTCACTCAAGCAACCCACTATAAGCGAATCACGAACATATTGCAACACCCTACAGCGGGAATCCCTCACGCTTGCGCAACACAGAGGGAACCATAGGACAACACTAATAATAAAACATACAACTCATACCAATCGAGATCATCAATCAACCCAAAGACAAAGGATATCTACTCAAAACATCATAGGATGGCAACACACCATTGGATCATAATATGTGCCATAAAGCACCATGTTTAAGTAGGGATTACAGCAGGGTGCGGGAGAGTGGACCGCGTAAAAGAGATGAGGATGTTGATGTTGATGAAGACGATCACCACGGCAATGATTCCCCTCCCGATGGCACTCCGGCGCCACCCTTGTGCTTCCTCCTCCATCTCCCCACTAGATGGAGAGAGGTTCTCCCTATGGTCCTTAGCCTTCGTGGCGATGATGGCCCCTCCGAGATCCTTCCCCATGGCCTCCGGTGATTATGGCCCCTTCCGGCAGGGTGCCAGAGAGGGCCTAGATTGATTTCTCGTGGCTACAGAGGCTTGTGGCGGCGGAATTTCTGATCTTTCTTCTGTTCTCGGGGTTTTAGGATATATAGGAGGGGATGGCATCACTTTCATGTCAAGGGGCCCACGCGGAATCCATGAGGCAGGGGGCGTCCTCCACCCTCATGGTGCCCTCGGGACTCCCTTTTCTACAGTATTTTTTATATTTTCCAGAAATTTTCTATGTTGATTCTCAGTGCATTTCGAGAACTTTTATTTCTGCACAAAAACAATACCATGGTAGTTCTACTAAAAACATCATCAGTCCGGGTTAGTTCTAATCAAATCATACCAAAATCATGTAAAAATATTATAAACATGGCATGAATACTTCATAAATTGTAGATACATTGGAGACGTATCAGATATCAGATGGTACATCTTATCCACGCGAATAATTGCGTCCTTCTCGTATGACGGAATGGAAATGACGCCCATTGGCCCTGGCATCTTCAAGGTGTTGTAGGCATAGTGGGATGCCGCCATGAATTTGGCCAGAGCTGGGCGTCCAAGGATTCCGTTGTACGATAGGGGGAGGTCAACCACATCAAACACAACCTTCTTAGTCAGCTAATTCAAGTCTCCCCCGAATGTCACTAGCAACATGATCTTTCCCTTAGGACGACTCCTGCCGGGGTTGATTCCTTGAAAAATGCACGTGACCTTGAGCTCTTCCTCTGCTATCTCAAGTATGTTGATGACCCTTGGGGAAATCAGATTCAACCTGGCACCGCTGTCAACCAACATCTTTGTGACTTTGAGGTTGTGGATTGTTGGTGAGACCAACGATGGAAAGCACCCTACTGCGGGGGTGCGGTCAGGGTGGTCCTCTTCATCAAAGATCATGGGCGTGTGTGCCCACTTGAGCGATTTCCGAGATTCTGCGGATGGCTCCATGACATTAACTTCACGCGCCCACTGTTTAAGTTGGCTGTGAGAGGAGTGCAGAGATGCACCCCCGTCAAGGCACAGGGCGTCAGTGGCCTTCTAGAATTCCTGCTCACTGGTTTCCTCTTCATCCCCTTCATCACTTTCACCATTGCAATCTTCCTTCTCACGGCCCCTGGCGGGTTTTCCTTTGTTCTGAGGAGCCGGGTTGGGGTGATTTGCTTCACCGCCTAGGCCCTTCCCGCCAGCACCATTCAGACCTTTTTCCTTATCACACTTCTCATACTCAGACCTCTGCTTATTGATGAGTTGTTCAACCTGATGGCACTCCTGGAGATCGTGGCCCTTGGTCCAATGAATCTTGCAGTACGACCCATCACCTTTCCCAGCCTTCTCGGTTGCCGCAGCCTCCCGGCAATCAGAGCATGCAGCAACTTCCTTGCCGGGGGTGTCGTTCTTGGCCTTCTTCCTGGTACTAAGCATGCCCAATCCCTCAACGGTGATCACTGCCTTATCTTTCTGCCTTTTGTTGCGCTTCTTGTTCTTCTTATTCTGACTGGTGACCTCGTCGTCATCCTGTGAGTTGAGTCGACGCCATCCTCTTCTCCAGGTAGCTTCCTCCCCTCCTCCACCCGAGCACACTTGTCCACCAAGGTGTAATGCTCCTTCATAGTCTTGGGTAACCGAACGTTCTTCTTGGAACGTATCTGACAGTTGTGCATGTTGGACTGGAACGCAGCTATCACACCTGCAGGGTGGATGTCTGGAATATTTATGTGGACTCGGCTGAACCTCTGCATGTACTTCCACAGAGTCTCTCATTCTTTCTGCTGGAGAAGCTGCAAGTTGCTGGGCCGCCCAGGTCCTTGATTTCCGCCCGTGAAGGCGCCAATGAACTCATGGCATAGGTCAGCCCAGGTCAAAATGGAGATCTCCGGCATGTCCATCTGCCAAGACTTCACATTTGGCTTGAGTGCCAAAGGGAAGTAGTTGGAAAACACCTTCTCATCTCTTCCCCAGGCACCTTGAACAACGATGGTATAGATGCTCAAGAACTCTAGGGTTTAGCCTCCCATCGTACTTCTTTGGTGACTCTTGCTTGAACGTGCGGGCGGACGGCCAACAGACTTGCCATAGCTCTCGAGTGAAGGCGGGGCACCCAAACTTGAAGGGCAGGTGCCCGCCCCTGCCGACTGCGAGCTCATCAACATCGGGACCATCACGCCCATCGGACTGGCGGAGGGTGTCATGGCGTCGCACGATGGTGACGCGCGCGCCTTCAATCTGCATGTCCTTTGGGGCCTGCCGTTGGTCTTGATGCGCTTGGGGGTCAAATGAGGTCATTGACACATCGTCGGGTTCTTGGTTGCGTGGCTCCCGCGCTGGTTACTGCGGTGGGGATTGCACCATGGGGGTGGCCCCTTTAGTACGGCTAGCAGTGCGGGCCATTGTCGTCGCCTGGGGAGGCTGTGGCGGGCCACCTCGCTGTGATCCTCCTGCCTCGATGGAACCAATGAGGCTTTGGATGGTGGCTTGCCACTCATCCATCTGATCGGCTTCCGGCGAAAATCTCAACAACAGTTTGGCCCCGCGCCATGGCCTCCGAGGCGGTGCTTGGCATAGGTGATGACGATGTAGATCGTAGCGTCGCACGGCTCTTGATGGTGCCGGTAGCGACCATGTGATGCCCTCGTTGTTGCAAACCAGCTGCTTGAACGTCATGGTGACGAGGTGGAGGCGCTCGAGGGCCAACGGCTCCGTTGGGCACAACAGCTGGGTCAGCCCGCTGCAGGGGTGGTGCATGCCCTGTCGCCGCCCCGCAGCGGGAGCGGCCAGAGAGTTGCAATTCGCCCTAGAATGAGTGCCACCACTGCGGCTGTGCCCTTTGGCAAGGAGGAGTGGTGTAGACGGAATAATATCTCCACCCGTACCTCGAGGAGCATGGACGCTAGGATGTTGTTGATGTTGTCCTTCCTCGGTGCTTCCCGCTCCTGCTCCAGCCACAGGGGAGGCGGTAATAACTTCACCTGCGTCAATCATGTCCCCCGCAGCGTCCACATCTTCATGTGTCCCCGCGATCCCCATGACATCGGCGGTCGCGGGCGGCGGGGCCTTCGAGGTGGACGGGTGAGCTGCGGCACCGGGCTTTTTCTTGGGCGCCATAGTTGATGGAGTCATCGATGATGAAAATGGCAATGAAGATGACCCGATGCTTACGCTCGCTGGATTCACACAAGTGATCCCCCTACCTTGCACACCTATGTCGTGGGAAACCATGGCTACCTATGGGGCCATGAGCCCCTTTTGGTTCGGCTGGGAGATGGGCATGTTGCACAAAGAGCGGAGAAGCGTAACACAACATGACAGAGATCACACAAGCAGTTTTACCCAGGTTTGGGCCATCGCGAGGCGTAAAACCCTACTACTGCTTTGGTGGATTGATGGTGGATAATGGTGGAGAACGCGACACTCTTGCCCGGCAGGGTTGCCTCGGGGAAAGAGTGGCTACGCGCGTATGAATGTGTGAGGTTCCAAATCCTTTCTACGGTTGCCATCGGCCTCCCTTTTATAGATAAAGGGGTCACCACAGTGGCAAATCAGTCTTTTACACACTGATTAGATACAATCAGTGTTATCATACCTAACCTTGCAGGCGGACAGAGCACATTAAATGTGTCGCTCAGTGTCACATCACAGTGTGTCCGGCAAGCCTTGTCCGGCTATTTTGCCAGCTTCATGCCTGCTTGTTTGACACGTCTCAGGACGGGTGTCATATGGAGGTATTTTCTGTAGGATGTGGACGCCATGTGGCAGGAAGCAGCCACTTAGTCACTTAGGGGCTTGACACCGCACCGATCAATGACTTGCGTCGCTGTGGGGTGGTGCAGTGGAGTTGTTTGCCTCCGCAAGTCCCGGCTAGCCAGCCGGGATGAGCTGGAGGCTTGCTTCCGGGGCAACCCGTACCTCGCCAGGCTCGCCTTCCTGGCAATGGAAGTTTTTCCCTTAGTGATATCTTGCCTCTCTGGCTTGACTTGATCTTCTTGACCAGCTCTCGGATTCTTCAAAGAGCTGATCCCTTCATGCTCGATCTTATCTTGGTGATGCAATCTTGTTCTTGGGCCTGTGCACAGTCTGGGCAACGGACTCAAGGTTTGTTGAACTAGCAGCTTGATAATATTATGGAAAATTATTCGCAATGGCATACCAAAAGAGCTCCTACTAAAAAAGTTAATTCAGTTGAAGAAATAAATCCTTTGAGTGAAAAAGTTGATGCTCTTATGAAACTGGTTGCTAATAAAAGTCTGGACAACGGTCTCAAGGTTTGTCTACTTTGATTGAACAAAATAGTGATGCTGTAGATGTGAATTTTATCTCGCGAAACAATTTCAATAACAATGCTTATAGAGGTAATTCTAATCCTAGGCCTTTTCCTAGTAATTCCTCTAATAATTATGGTAATTCCTATGGAAATCCTTCTTATAATAATAATAGGAACACCTCTGATCTTGAGAATAATATTAAAGAAATTATCAATGCTCAACAGGTTTTCAATGCTACGATAGAAGAAAAGTTGAATAAGATTGATGATATGTCTATAAGTATTTATAGAATTTCTCACGATGTAGAAAATCTCAAGATGAAAATTTTTCTGCCTAAGGTTGCGGAATCAATAAAAGCTTTATGTGTTTCTATGGATTAAAGTAAGAAAAGAACCGCCATGCTTAGAGCTAAAAGAGAATTCTTAGAAAAAGGGTTTTTCTAGTGATTGCTTTCATAAAAGTGATGAAGATCTTGAAGTGATTGGTGTTTCCTCTATTGATTCCATGTTTATATAAGATTAAAATTGATAATAAAGGGACAGGAGAAGAGTCAACTTTAGTTAGAAGGCGTCCCGATAAATTGGAGGGTGAAAATCTTGTTGAGAAAACTGATAAAAGTGGGTTTGGAGAGGTCAAAACTTTCACTAGTGATGTAACCACTCTCTTGAATTACAAGGACTTTAATTATGATAGTTTCTCTTTGATTGATTGTATTTCCTTGTTGCAATCCATGATTAATTCACCTCATGCTTATGAACAAAATAAAGCTTTTACTAAACATATTGTTGATGCCATGATGAAAGCTTTGGAAAAAAGTTGGAATTAGAGATCTCAATTCCTAGAAAATTACATGATGAATGGGAACCAACTATCCAAGTCAAGATTAAAAATTATGAGTGTTTTGCTTTATGTGACTTGAGTGCTAGTGTTTCTACAATTCTGAAATCTTTATGTGATGTCCTTGGTCTTACCGATATTGAAAAATGTTCACTTAATTTGCACTTGGCGTATTCTACCATTAAAAGCCTATGGGAAGAATTAATAATGTTCTTATGCTTGCAAACAGGAATTATGAGCCCATAGATTTTATTGTTCTTTATATTGATTGCAATCCGTCCATTCCAATTGTACTCAGTAGACCATTTTTACGTACTATTGGTGTCATGATTGATATGAAAGAAGGCAATATTAAATATCCACTAAGGAAGGGTATGGAACACTTCCCTAGAACAAGAATTAAGCCACCATATGAGTCAGTAATGAGGGCATCTTATTGTGACGCCCGGATAATTAGGCTACAGTAATCCCGCGTTAACAATGCCACGTCACCTCGGTTACTGTTGCTAACCTCGTGTTAGTTCGAAACCGATTCGAATTCAATTTCAAAATCAATCAAACAAATAAACTTTTCAAATATTAAAACTAAAATGTTCGGCGTGATCCAACTAATGCATAGGTAATTATGTTGGAGAAACCACACTTTTATAAAATGTTTAAATACTCTAAAATGATTTAAACAGTAGCAAAAAAAAACTATTTAAACGCCTTTGGTATTTTATGAAATACTAAACTATTTCATATCGGGCCAAAACTTTTTACAGTAGTGGATTGTTCTGAAACGTTATTTTAGGGGCTATAGTCATATTTTACTTAACTAAAATTAATATGTAACTAAAATAATACAAAAAAGAAAAATAACAAAAAGTAAAACTAAAACAAACAAAAGAAGAAGAAGAAGAAAAGGACAAAACCCTCCCCCGGGCCAACCGGCCCAGCTGGCCACTGGGCCAGCCAGGCCGGCCCACTTACTGGCCTACTTAGGCCCCCTCCCACCGAACCCTAATCCCACCCCCACGTTTCCCATGACCCCCTCACCCTCTCGCTCAATCTAGATCGAGTGTGACGCCCGCCCCTGACGCGCCCCCGGCGCCATCGCACTCGCCCTCGACGCCGCCGCCCGGTGCCGCCCTGGCCCCGTCGCCGGACCTCGCCGAACGCCTCGTCCTCGCCGTCCCCCTCCCGGCCTTCTTCCTCACCCTCCGGCACCGCGCCCGTCTTCCCCGAGCTCTGCAGGACGTCGTGCTCGTCGCACCAACGCCAACTGCCGCCGCCTGGAACATTCGTCCTCATCCCCACCTCGTCGGACGGCCTCGACCTCCCCCGGCTTCACCGAGCCCTCCACGAGCTCGCTGCGAGCTCCTCTCCCGGATCCCCTCTCCCCCTGCTTAGATCTGTCGCCGTTGAGGCCGTCCCCGCGCTCGGCCACCATGGCCGGAGCTCGCTCCACGCGTGCTCGCCTGCGGCCCTGACCATGCCCGTTTCCCAACTCTCCCCAGCGTGCGAACGCCTCGCCTCCTGCTGCTCGCTACTGCTTCTGCCGTGCCCCGCCTCCGCTTCTCACCGCGCTGGCCACCAGCGCTCTTTGTGAGCGACCGCGCGCACGAGGTCAGCCATGGCCGGCTTGTGCCTCTGCCGCTAGGGCCTGGCCGCTAACTATCTAGTTAGCCCCCCTAACCCCCAGTTAATTAGTTAGGTCCATTAATCTAATTACCTAAATAATTTAACTGTTAGACACTGACTGGTGGACGCTCATCTAGGTAACTAAAGTAATTAAAACTCTGTTAAAATGTGTATATATGACACAGGGGTCCCACTGGCCCCATTGACTAGTCAAACTGCTGACTGGGATAACCAAGTCAATGACATGCGGGTCCCCTGGTCCCTTTGACTAGTCAACAGTCTCAGTTGACTGCTGACTGAGCAGTCAACTGGACCCCAACTATCAGCCTCTAACAACTCTGCTGGGTACACTTCAGTGTGTACTCATAGCAAATTGCTATTTAATTTCAATTAATAATAATTTCAAAAATGAATAAAACTTTTAAAATTAATATAAAATAAACCGTAAGTCAGATGAAAAAACTTTGTACATGAAAGTTGCTCAGGACGACGAGACAAATCCGAATACGTACCCTGTTCGTCCGTCACACATCCTTAGCATAGCAAACACAGAACTTTCCTCTCCGGTTCATCTGTCCGAAAATGTGAAACACCGGGGATACTTTCCCGGATGTTTTCCCACTTCGCGGGTATCACCTAGTACTGCATTCGGTCACTTCTAGCACTGCGTATTGCCATGCTACGCTTTGTGATACTTTGATTGCTCTGTTATTTATTGTGTTCCCCCTCCGTTACTTCTTTTCGGTAGACCCCGAGGCTGCCGACGACGCTCCCAGTTCGACTATGGTGTTGACGACCCCTCCTTGCCAGAGCAACCAGGCAAGCCACCCCTTGATCATTAGATATCGCCTATTCTTCCCTCTACTACTTGCATTACAGTAGTGTATCATGTTACTGTTTCGATTATTCCTATTCTGTTGCATAGCCTGTCATTATTGCGACATCTGTTGATACCTTACCTGCAATCCTAAATGCTTAGTATAGGATGCTAGTTTACCATTAGTGGCCCGACATTCTTGTCAGTCTACCATGATATACTATCAGGCCATGATCACTGGGGAGGTGATCATGGGTATATACTATAAATACATACTATTCAGGTGGTGACTAAAGTCGGGTCGACTCGTTGAGTACCCGCAAGTGATTCCGATGTGGGGGCTGGAAGGACAGGTGGCTCCATCCCGGTAGAGGTGGCCTGGGTTCCCGACGGCCCCCGACTGTTACTATGTGGCAAAGCGACAGGGCAGGTTGAGACCACCTCGGAGAGAGGTGGGCCTGGCCCTGGTCGGCGTCCGCGGTTACTTCAAAATAACACGCTCAACGAGATTTTGGTATTTTATCTGAGTCTGTCCACTGGCCTATACGCACTAACCAACTACGCGGGAAAGATATGGGCACTCGACGTCGTGGTATCAGCCGAAGCCTTCGTGACGTCAGCGACTGAGCGGCGCGCGCCGGATTGGAATGTAAGCGTGCTCTTGTATTAAGGGGGCTAGTTTTGCTTCCGGCCGCCCTCGCAACATGCAGGTGTGCAATGGGCGATGGACCCAGACCCCTGCGCCATAGGAGTTACACCGGCGTGCTAACCTCTCTGTTGTGCCTAGGTGGGGCTGCGACATGTTGATCTTCCGAGGCCGGGCATGACCCAGCAAAGTGTGTCCAGCCAAATGGGATCGAGCGTGTTGGATTATGTGGTGCACCCCTGCAGGGAACTTTATCTATTCGAATAGCCGTGTCCCTCGGTAAAAGGACGACCCGGAGTTGTACCTTGACCTTATGACATCTAGAACCAGATACTTAATAAAACACAACCAGACAAGTTCCAGAGACAACCCGTTGATCGCTTTTCCACAGGGCGATGAGGGGAGGATCGTCGGGTAGGATTATGCTATGCGATGCTACTTGGAGGACTTCAATCTACTCTCTTCTACATGCTGCAAGATGGAGGCTGCCAGAAGCGTAGTCTTCAATAGGACTAGCTATCCCCCTCTTATTCTGGCATTCTGCAGTTCAGTCCACCGATATTGCCTCTTTACACATATACCCATGCATATGTAGTGTAGATCCTTGCTTGTGAGTACTTTGGATGAGTACTCACGGTTGCTTTTCTCCCCCCTTTTCCCCCTTTCCTTTCTACATGGTTGTCGCAACCAGATGCTGGAGCCTAGGAGCCAGACACCGTCGACGACGACTCCTACTACACCGGAGGTGCCTACTACTATGTGCAGGCCGCTGACGATGACTAGGAGTAGTTTAGGAGGATCCCAGGCAGGAGGCATGCGCCTCTTTCGATCTGTATCCTAAATTGTGCTAGCCTTCTTAAGGCATACTTGTCTAACTTATGTCTGTACTCATATATTGTTGCTTCCGCTGACTCTTGTGTATTCGAGCTTATGTATTCGAGCCCTCGAGGCCCCTGGCTTGTAATATAAAGCTTGTATTATTTTAATTTGTGTCTAGAGTTGTGTTATGATATCTTCCCGTGAGTCCTTGATCTTGATCGTACACATTTGCGTATATGATTAGTGTACGATTGAACCAAGGGCGTCACACTTATGGATCTAGAAATAAACATGACGACACTTAGATCTTTGCATTATGCCTATCTAGGGCCATAAAACGATAGCGCTTGTTGAGAGGCAACCCAATGAATAAAATTTATTTTGGCTTTTTTCTTTTTGTTCTTGAGTGTTTGCACAATTATTCCTCTATTATGATTGTGTTTTAATGCTTTAATTAGTGTTTGTGCCAAGCAAAGCCTTTGGGATCATGTTGGGTGATAGTTGATTTGATCTTGTTGGAAAACGGAAACTTTTGCTCCTAGTTAAATAATTTCATAAATCACAGAAATGTGATTTTGCTCTGAATTGTTTTACACAAGATTGATATCCAAATTGCCCACGTTGTCCTAATTTTTTAGAATTTTTGGAGTTACATAAGTATACGAAGTTCCCTAATTACTACAGACTGTTCTGTTTTTGGCACATTCTGTTTTCTTTGTGTCGTGTGCTTATTTTGATAAATCTATGGTTTGTATTGGAGGGTATAAGCTATAGTGAAGTTGGAATACAGCAGATATAATGCAAGAATAATGTTTCTAATTCAGTGAGTGTTTTGTCACTTATAGATTCGACACAAGGGGAGCCAAAGAATATTTGCAAGTATTAGGAGTTGAGTTGTCAATTCAACCACACCTGGAGATTAATTATCTGCAACAATATGATTAGTACAATAGTAGTATGATAGTTTTGATAGTGATAGTAACAGTAATAGTAACAGTAAAGGTAGCAATGATAGCAATGGTTTTGTAGCAAGTGAGTAACAATAGGAGTAGTTACTTAGCAAGAACAATATAAGAGAAATTCGTTGGCATTGGATCAGTGAATTCACTGCATGATATTCAACATATAACAGTCATAACCTAGGGTGATACGACACTAGCTCCAGTTCATAAATATAATGTAGGCATGTATTCCGTAAATAGTCACACGTGCTTATGGAAAGAACTTGCATGACATCTTTTGTCCTACTCTCCTGTGGCAGTGGGGTCCAATTGGAAACTGGATCATAACACATATTAGGTTACTATAACTTGCAAGATCGGATCTAGAACATAGATATAATGGTGATAAAATAAACGGTTCAGATCTGAAATTATGGCACCCGGGCTCAAAGTGACAAGTATTAAGCATGGCAAAGTCATAGCAACATCAATCTCGGAACATAGTGGATACTAGGGATCAAGCCCTAACGAAACTAAATTGATTACATGATGAATTCATCCAACTTCTCACCGATCAGCGAGCCTATGAAGGAATTACTCACTCTCGGCAGGGTGCATCATGGAATTGATGGTGGAGAAGGGTTGGCGATGACGAAGATCGAAGATTCCCCTCTCTAGAGCTCCATATCGTGAAATGCGATAATTCTTTCTCCCTGATTTTTTTCTCTGAAAATGTGATTTTATAGTATCAGGGTTGAGGTCTGCGGGGCCACCAGGTGGGGACAACTCACCTAGGGGTGCCAGGAGGGGGCATGCCCTGGTGAGTTGTGCCCACCTAGGTGCCCCCCCTCAAGTTGTTCTTGGTTCCAAAAATTGTCTTTTATTGTATAAAAAATCCTCGCAAAGTTTCGTTCAAAACCAAGAACTTATATTTCTGTGCAAAAACAACACCATGGTAGTTCTGCTAAAAACAACTCCAGTCCGGGTTAGTTTCATTCAAATCATGCAAATTAGAGTCCAAAACAAGAGGAAAGCAATAGGAAAAGTAGATATGATGGAGACGTATCAACTCCCCCAAGCTTAAACCTTTGTTTGTCCTCAAGCAATTCAGTTGAAAAATTGAAAGTGAAAAAGAAAAACTTTTACGAACACTTTTTCTATTGTTTACAAAGATAAGCTTAAGTAGCACCTAGGTTTTCAGCAAAGATTATAGCTAACCATGATGTCAATAACTATTAAAAATTATATGAACTCATATCAATGACATAATCAACTAGCGAGCAATAGTAAGATATCTCAAATTACAACACTTTTTCAAAACAACCATGATATAATATGACAATAGTGTTATCTCGCTAGCCCATTATGAGAATGCAAAACATAAATGCAGAGCACCTCCAAAGTTCAAGCAGCGACTAAACATTGTAATTCATGGTAGAAAAGATCCATTCATGATGCACCCAACATTAGCTACACACAATGAATGAGCATGACCATAGTGCTCTCAGGATCTGGTGCTTATTTGACAAGGTGATGACACAACATAAAAGTAAATAGATAGTCCCTTCGCAGAGGGAAGCAGTGATTTGCAGTGGTGCCAGAGCTCAAAATTTTAAAATAGAGGTAAATGAAATTTTGAAAAATGAACCCTTCCTGTTAACTTTGCGACCATCACTTATCAGTATCTTCCATGCTAAACACATTAGTGGCAGTTCCCAAGAAATAAAAGTAAAGGTTTACTCCCCCTCCATCAACAAACACACTCCATGGCTGATCCAAATCCATGGTTACCGTCTATACTAAAAAAATCTGGGGAGTTTTGTTTAATTATTTGCAATTTGTTCTTGAGACAGGGAATCCATAGTACCGCCCCTCTCGTGCAAGGACGAGTGAGTAAACACTCATCATGAGAATAACCCACTTAGCATGGAAGATACTGACTACCTGTTGTTGCTCTATGAACAATCCAAGCACACAAAAAGGATATTTATTTGATGTTTTTAGAGGCAGCACATACAAATTTACTTAGGACGACAGGGTAGTACCACATATAGTTAGGTATTGTGGAATCATCTGGAATAACTTGGGTTTCTGGATTTTGATGCACAAGCAATATTCCCTCTTAGTACATGCGAAGGCTAGCAAATAGATTGAGAAGCCGCCAGCTAGAGAGCGAAAACGGTCATGAACATGCATTATGCATAAGTAACATTGAATACTAGCATGAGTTGGATATGAACACCATGAACATAAATATCATAAAGGCTATGTTGGTTTTGATTCAAGTACATGCATGAACATGTGCCAAGTTAAGCCACTCGAACATTCAGAGGAGGATACCATATCATCATACTACATCACAATCGTTTTAATGCAATGTTAAGTCATTATCCACTCCTAGCTACTTAAGCATGGCATGAGAAACTATAATTTTGTCGCGGGAAACCATGACCACCTATGGGACCAAGCGGCCCCTTGCTAGTTCGGCAGGGGGATGTCGCATTGCACAAAGAGCAGAGGAGCATGGGGCAGCACGGCAGGGATCACACGAGCAATTTTACCCAGGTTCGGGCCGCCGCGAGGCGTAAAACACTACTCCTGCTTTGGTGGATTGATGGTGGAAGACTGTTGGAGGAGTGTAGTATACTTTCCTGGTAGTGGCTATGCGCGCATGGGCATCTAACTCTCTAGCCTCGTGAGCCGAACCCCTTCTACCATTGCCACGGGCCTCCTTTACAGGTTAAGGGGTCACCACAATGGCAAATCAGTCATTATATACTGATAAGATAGCAAACAGTGCTATCATACCTAACTCTGCCGGCTGACAGGGCGCATTAAATGCGCCGCTCAACGTCGCATCGTTGCTTGCCCAGCAAGCCTTGCCGGGCTTATTCTGCCAGCTCCACGCCTGCTTGTTCGACACGTTGCGGGACGGGTGTCATTTGTAGGTTTTCCTATAGAAAGGGGCTGCCATGTGGCGAGTGGTTGCCACTTACTCACTTTGCGGCTTGACACCACACTGATCCACGACGTGGGTCATGGGGGAGTGGTTGATGAGGTGTTTCTTGCCTCCGTGAGCCCCGGCAAGCCCTGCCGGGACATCTTGGTTGCTCTCTTCTGTGGGTGGTTCTGCCCTTGCCAAGTCCTTCTTCCCGGCAAGGGAAGCTTTTCTCCTGGTGGTATCTGGCTTCTCTGGCTTTATCTTGGTCCTCTTGTTCTCCATGCTGGTCTTTTGAAGATCTTGATCTCTTGTACTCTAGTATGGCCTGATGCCACAATCTTGTTCCCGTGCCTGTGCACAGTCAGGGTAACATACCCAGGGTCTATTGCACCGACAGAAGCCCTCGGGTCTGCCCCGATCACGCTGCCAGGCGTCGTCAGGGTAGGCCCTAATAAGTGCACATGCAGAGGCGCTAAAGAGGCTATCCCGTTTGTGTCTTCTTTGTTCTTCATTAATCTTGAGTCTGGGCCAATTTCCGGTTTTCCCGCGTGCCGTGTAAAGCCAATAGTGGTGGGGCTGTTCTTGTAATGGCCCGTGAATGACTTTAACGCACGGGGTAGAAATTGCCAATTCACTCTCCCCACCATGCCCTTCTCCTTAGCCACGTATATTGCATGCATCGCACAGGGTAGGTAACGGAGGTGCATAGTGCGGGAGAGCATTATGGCGGGGGCCCGATCTTCTGGAATTGGTGGAGGAGGGTGGTGGTTACCCACCGTGGAATCAGCCCCCAGTCCCCCACTCGCCTATAAAGGGAGGAACGAGGGAAGAGTCGAGCCATTCATCCACGTCCTTCTCCTCCTTCGCCTTGCTTCGTCTTGAGTATGCTCGAAGGGAGAGCCCGGGGCCGGTCCTCGAGATTTAACTTGGAGCTGTTGATGCCAAGAAATGGTGCTGGCGCTTGGGGAGTGGGTCTTGTCCAAGTCCAAGGTGAGGGGCTTGGGATCATTATAAATCCTAGTGTTGCCCCTCTCCTTGGAACTGGTGTTGATGTAGATGAAGAAGGCGCCTTCCTGCCCGCCATGGTCGGGTGCGGTGTGAGTCGGGCCCTCTGGTCGTCTTGGTCGCTCGCCGTCTCTCCGGAGGGGATGCTGGGCTGGAGTCCTAGCGCTCTTCGGGAGTGGTGATGATGGAGAGAAAACAAGGGAAGACGGAGGAAGTGGGTGGTGGAGGGCCAGGTCGGAGTATGATGACGTGGATGCCTTCACCTTCGACCGGCAACCTGCCGCCTCATCTTCCGTTAGTCCCTTCCCTCCCCAGCACCATCATCACCGGCCTCTTTGGGCTATACTAGGGGAGGGATGTTCCATTGGTGCCTTCCCCCCTTCTCTAGTGGTCTTCCTGGCTGAGCCTCAGTGGATGCCCCATTAGGGCTCAAGCCGGGGCTTCATGCTGGTTCTGGAGATGGCGACCAGGGGACCACCGCCTTGCTCCTATGCTTCTACTCCACACCTGTGCCAGTCTCGGTCTCGTCTGGCTACTCTGGGCAGGCTGCGACGGGACCGGGAGGGGTTCCTGCTCGGGTGCTTTTCTCGTATTTTCGTCCTTCCACCCCAGTGCCTAGAGGAGGGAAAACGAAAAGAGGAGATCACGGGACACTTATCTTTTTTCAAAATTAAACTGGTAGGCACTTGCCACATTTTAGTTCAAATAATGTAATCTCTCAAGTCCATGTATGTGTTCTGTAAGGCTTGTACTTGTATAATCAGCATATTAATGAAAAAGTTGAGCCTTACCGGGAACTCGTGCATGTGTATGTCCCTGTAGAGGTGGGATGCCTCTTTAGTTAAGTAAACGAGCCTTCCCCAATAGACTATCCTGCTGGTACCCATTTTGTCGGGTACCGGAGTCTACCGGGTAAAAATAAAGGGACCAGCCCCCCGCCAACTCTTTCTCAATAAAGGGCACTCGGACCACCTAGGATGAAGCAACGTTCTAGCCAAAAGTTGGACCACCTAAGATTCAAAGAGTGGCGAAGTTTTCTCATGCACAAGTGTTCGCTTACAGAACACTTATCGACAAAAGGTAGAACTTATCTATTTGGCTTGCCGGGGATCGCAGTGCCGGTCCATCTTCTCATCTCCTTGTAGAAACCAAGTCCACGGCAGGAACCTGCAGCTTTATGGAGATGAGAATGATGCAAAATGCGGTCCTATCTATATGCATACGCAGATGCTCGTGAAATGCATATGCTAATGCTCTTGGGATGCTTATGCATGCATGCAACTTGGTCGCGGGCCCCCAAGTGCTTCGTGTATTTCTCTGGTGCACAGGCTCATCATACTGGCTTTGTATAAGGGGTTACATGCAGCTGAGGGAAGGCCTGTACAAATGGGTGGCTGCCGGGCAAGGCCCGACAGTCGCACCTTACGGGTAGAACTTTGCGGAGATGCTCAATATTCCATGAGTTTTGCAATTGAATGCCATCTCGGGTCTCCAGACGGACTGCGCCAGGTCTGGTGACTCGTACTACCCAGTAAGGGCCTTCCCACTTCGGTGTCAACTTGTTTGTACCCTTGGCCGACTAAACGTGCCTAAGGACAAGGTCTCCATCCTCAAAACACCAGGCATGAACCCTGTGGCTATGGTAGCGGCACAGGGCTTGCTAATAGTGTGCAGCGCGCGTAGCAGCCCGGAGATGGTTCTCCTCGAGTAACAAAACATCGTCATGTCGGTGCTAATATTGTGCTACTTCATCATAGGTAAGCACTCGAGGTGACCCATAAATGAGTTCCCTGGGGATAATTGCTTCTACCCCATAGACTAGGGAAAAGGGAGTCTGCTGTCTTAACCCTCAAAAAAAGGGAGTCTGATCGGTAGCTCGATTTGGTGTCGTTCTGAGGGACCAAAGGACTACCGGCATCTCATCAATCCACTGACCGCCGTGCTCAGCGTATCAAAGGTTCTTATTTTGAGTCCCCGCAACACTTCAGCGTTCGCCCTCTCAGCTTGCCCATTGCTTCTGGGATGTGCAACAGAGGCAAATGAGACCTTGCTTTCGAGGGTGCGAACATATTGAATGAAGGTGCGACTCGTGAACTAGGTGCCATTGTCTGTGATGATCCTTGCTGGAACTCTGAAACGACACACGAGTTCTTTCAAGAAATTGATAGCTGATGCTCCTTTCTCACATGAGTCAGTTTTGGCCACTTTGTAAACTTATCGATGGCAACGAACAAGAATTCAAATCCTCTGATTGCTCGGGGGAAAGCGCTGAGGATATCGAGCCCCCAGACCAAAATGGCCATGATAAAGGGATTGTCTGAAGAGCTTGGCACCACAGAAAAAGACACATCCGTGACATTTTGGGCCGAAAAAAAAAATATGTCATACTTATGACATTTCTATGACAATAATTATGAAAAAACCCAGTATCATCATAGATGTGATGAGCTCCTACTTCTATGACAAAAGATCATGATAGAAAATGGGCTTTTGGTCCTGGGCAGGCCGGAGACGCACCTACATGACATTCTTTGGGCCGTCCATGACGGAAAAAATCATGGTAGAAGGGAGGGCGAGGAAAATTTCAAGGACTTCCCGGTTACGGTGGGTGCTCGGGGCCGAGGGCTCGACGGACGTTTGTGTGTTTCTCTCGTACACGTATGCACGTGCGTGTGAGGTGTTGCACTCTAACTGAACCCGAGCGAGGCGTTGTCTCTAACTGAACCCGAGAAATTGCTCTAGCTATGTTACTGAACCCCGATAGATCCCTTGCTGTTAACTGAACCCGAGTGATTCCTTCGCTACTGCTGCTAACTGAAGCCGACTAAAGCCGCCTCTTGATGAACAGTTCCCAGTGGGGGTTGATGAAGAGGATCCCGTGGTAGTAGAGGCCGTTGCGGCTGGATGAACAGGACCTCGATGGAGGAGGTGCGGTGGATGAACAGTAGCCGGTGGAGGCACCCCATACGTGGAGGGCTGGTTGAACATGACCTAGTGGAGGGCTAGTAGAACAGTAGACGGTGGAGGCTGGATGAACAGGACCCTGTGGTGGGCTGGATGAACAGTTGCCGGTGGAGGCTAGAGGAAGTCGATGGTGGATGAATAGTAGCAGGTGGAGGATGGAGCAAGTCGACGGTGGATGAACAGTAGCCCCGTGGAGTCCCATTTTGCGGTACGCCACACCCCTCCCGATGAACAGGACCCCCGTCTCGATCGTAGGAGGTCAAAGAGAAGTCAGTTTCCTCCGTTTTGCGGAACGCCACACCCCTGCCGATCAACAAGACCACGTTTCGACCGTAGGAGGTCGAAGTGAAGTCTTGTTCCTCTGTTTTGCGGTACGCCACACCCCTCCTGGTGTACAGGATCCCGTTTCGACCGTAGGCGGTCGAACAGAAGGTTGTTTCTTCTGTTCTACGGTACGCTAGGCCTTGTTCCGGCTGTTCTATCCTAGCCGATTGGCTCCTGATGAACACACGACACATTCCGACCCAGTATGTTGCCTCCCGATCAACAGGACGCGTTCCGACCCAGTCACTTGGCTCCCGGAGGACATGATGTTGTTTCCTCCGTTCTGACCTAGCCGGTTAGCTGAAGATGAACAGGACAATGTCACTGCCATCCGTTGCCTCTCCATGTACATGAGCACTGCCATCCCTATGCACGAGTACGCATTTCGAAACCCTGCTCATATGTACGTATGTGGCCGTATTTTTTGGCATGTCAGCCTCTCACGTATAGTCATCTTTCGATGACTCTCATTGTTGACCATGTTTACCACACCGTGCCGAGCGCACCAAGGCCGATGGACGGCGGTGAGGCCCCAGAGTGGAACAACCTGGAAATGAGGAAGACGCGACAATGGAGTCACAGATGGAGAGGAGTGGGAAACTTGACTAGTTCGGGTGCGCGGCAGCACTACTGCTCACAGGAGACAGGAGCAAGAACAGAGGTTGAAGAAGCAGCACTGCCGGCCACGGGAGGTGGTAGCAGGCGGTACCGCCGGTGGTGGTTTGGGCGGCTGAAGCATGAATATCTGAGATTGAAGAAGCACCACAACCATTAGATGGACATCCAACGACCACTGCTAATAGAATCGTGTGTTGACTATAAGTTTTTTTTGAGGGATGTGTGTTCACTATAATTTGACAAAGCCTTGCGTACGCATCAACTTAGTAGGCCCACAAGTGACCATCACATATGTGGCAGAGAACATATAGCCCATTTGTGACTTGTATTTTTAATTATAATGGAATTTACTCAGCCCATTTACTGTTTGTTAAAATTGCAGCCCATTTTCTAGCCAGGACTTTGTTAATAATTTCAGCCAACCGCTCAAAAAAATCGACAAAATTTCCAACATTTTGATGGGATCGATATATTTTTAACCCAAAATTTAGAGTCATATTAAATAAAATTTCAAAATAAATTTGTATTAGTTAAAAATCAAACGAAGTTTTGCACGCGCAATAAGTAATGAAATTAAAAAATTTACCTTTTTTGAGAAGAATAAAAAGTGTACATGTTCGGTGTGTTTTTTATATGTATAACCTTTTTTTAAATTACAACCCATTTATTATTTCGTAAAGCCCATTTTCTTGGCAAGTCTAATGCGGCCTGGAGAATAACAAGTTGACCTGGGTTGGGTATTTTGCAAAAAAAATAGCTGGGCTAGCCATTTTCACATTTAAATATTAATATCTGGGCTGGATATTTGGTCGACATAAAATAATAGCCTGGGCCAAACGGGCCATAGCTTGCCCAGTTGATACCCTGCTCCTCTGAACAATGAAAAAAACATCGCTCAAGGAAAACTCTGCTCACACCTCAAAAACAGAAATACTGGTCGAGCTGCTTGGTCCCAACTGTCGGCCGCTCCTTGTGCAATTCTCTTGTTTATTGACTATAAAGGTTGACAATGTTGTGGGACCGTGATGTCAGGAAACCCGGAGGAAGCAAAAAAATTATAGTTGTATATACTAATAAGGAGGCACTTGCGTACATGCGGCTATGGCCCTGGTTGGATCCACTGTCATCCTCTCCAATTAAAGTCATCTCCTGATTCCTCTATTTCGTTGACCATGTTGACAATGTGAGACGGCGGAGCCACGGCGAGCGCAACAACTCAAAGGGCGACGGAGAGGGCCTCGCGGGCCCTACGGATGGCCTGATATAGCGCCTGCTGCTCATTCAGGAAGCCAAGATCATAGGGCCACATGTCCGCGACAACATTGTCGTTTGTTTGTTCGCCGGCGATTCGGCCTTCCGCGAGCCAGTGCTCGTTGAGGAGACGGAGGTTGCAGCACAGGTCCTCCTGCGCTGGTAGCTCTTCCAGCATTAGGGCATCAAAGTGCGGCCGCACCTGCTCTATGCTGAACACGACATGAAATGGCTTGGGTGGTGCCGCAGCTCCTGGTCGGAAGGCATGCCCATCGTCTGATTGTCGTCGCTCAGCTCAGCGAGCTTGCTTTCGAGCCAGCATGTCCGTCTGCTGGACACCTGGACCGCTACCAAGCACGAGTTTGACCGCCCTGGCCCACCTAGACCGCCTCCCTCGCCTGCGTGCGCTTTCCGCCCGAGACGGTCAGCGCCACCAGCACCGTTTCCCTGTGTAGGCGATTGCTCCATGTTCAAACGACACAAGTGTCGTTGGTTCGTCCGTCTGCTGCCCACATTAATTATACGCGGTTTCCAAGGCGGCTACTCCGGCGCCACTTGTCCACCCCTCTGCAGCCCACCATTGCTATATAAATTGATGTGTCGGCCATAGCTGCAGTCATCCGCCTCCGTTCCCTTTCTCCTGTCCACACCACTACTGCCCATCATGGCTTCCTAGCGCTCCAGCGCTCTTTGGGGCGGGTGGACGACGGACCAGAAGGAGATGGCAGCCATTGATGCCGACTGGCTGGCCGGCATGCAGCTGGAGGACGACGACGTCCCAATGGAGAACGTGGTAGTCGATGATCCGACGCTAACCTCCACGCCATCCTCGCCGGTGCATTGCACCATGACCATCGGCGGGGCCCGTGCCCAATACATGGACACGGTAAGGCAGAAGCATGAGGAGCAGTTCCGGGAGGCATAGGCAGATGCCGCCTAGAACCGCCATCTCTTCCAGGAGCACCTACAGGTAGAGGAACAGATCACCGTGGAGCGGGCGGAGCAAGAGGCACTGCTCAAGTCGTACCTCTCCACCCACGAGAGCCACCTGGCACGCTGGCGGTACCGCATGCGGGTGGCGGATGTTGCGCCACCTACAAATAGGACGATGAAGCTGGCGAGGCGTTGTTTGGTGAGACCGACGACGAGGCGGAGGACAATGCCGGCTCCGCTGAGGCTCCGCCCCGTCGGCACCGAGGCAGAGGACTTTACCGACTTCGGTGAGGCCTTGCTCCGCTGAGGCCTAGCCCCACCAACAACGAGGCAGAGGACATCGCCGGATCCGCCGAGGCCCCGCCCTGCCAGCAACGAGGGGGAGGATTTCCCCCGCTCCGTTGAGGCGCTGCCCCGCTGGCAACAAGATAGAGGACATCGCCGGCTCCGTCGAGGCCCCGCCCTGCTGCCAACAAGGCCACACCACAAAGAAAACGAGGAACAGTAGAACACGGTAGGTCACCCCCGCTCAGGTCCAAGTAAGGCCACCGCTGCTACCCTCCGATTGAAGTCAAGCTGGGCGGCTTGAGCATTGATGGCCAAATAGCTTCTTGGTGGCGTATGCTGGAAAATAAGCTTGTGTTCGGCTCAGCCAACCGGGCACGAGAAATGGGCGCCGGAGATCATAGATTAGGTTAATTAATTATACCTCCAGCGCACCCCTTTTTAGTTGAAGGATATATGAAATGTAATGAAATCTGGAATGTTTATACGTAATCCGGGTGTGTACGAATGAATTTAGTTTGATTAGTTGAAATTCTTGTATCACTGGCATTGGATGAACATGCAAAACAATACGTACTAGCATTATTCCCAGGGTGATCACCTCATTTGCAACAGTTTCATACGTACTCCCCCCGGTCCTTTTTAGTCTACATATAAGTTTTGTCTAAAGTCAAAGTATCTCTACTTTCACCAATCTTATAGAAAAAAGTATCAACATTCACAATGTAAAATCGACTCGAAACAAATCTAATATGAGAAGTAAAAAGGAACAAAGGGAGTGCAAAAAGTTTGAGCAGCTTTTTAGCGTTCCTGTACATTGCAATCAAACACATAGGCCTAGCAATTCATAGAGCATTCAAAACAATCAATGATTATGCATCTCAGTGATTCACATGTCAGAGCCAATATTTACTCCACAACTAAAGAACGAAGAAAAATCGATCGATGCTGCTGACAGCAAAGGACGTCCCATTCAAAAATATCAAACGCATGTCTTCTTGCTAACATCAATGAGCAAAACTTGACACGGTTTTCACATTTGAAAATGTCAAATGTGTGTTGTTTTGCGCACATCAATGAGCAAACTTTGACAAGGTTTTCCCGTTCCAAAATATCAAATGCCTACGATTGTGGAATGGGCAGGGTTTGCCATCAGTTCGGACATTGACATGGCACCTCGTGCTAAATAAACCAGCTGTTCTTTTTGTGCAGTTCCACCAAAATCAACCAAATTCACGTGTAGCTTGTATAATTTCAGCTTTATATGTTGCAATGCTTTGAACAAATCGGCACCTCCTTTCTTGCGGTGGAAATGAATGATTCGAGAATATCTGATGTATTTGTGAACATTTTGTGCAGTTCCCATTGAAATTAAGCTGAGCACCCTTGTTTGCATAAATACAAAAAAAGTGATTAGTATAAAGCAAATTGTACTATGAATTGACAGTTTAAATAGGCAACCTACATGATCCATGCAGAGCACACAATTAAAAAATGGAACTCACCGGAAGGAATCCTAAAACAACATTGTATTGGCCATCACAACAACAAACATGGAGATCCGTGAATGCTTCTGAGCTAAAGTTAGTTTGTTCTTGTGGGCAATAAAACCATCCTTCAATTGCTCCCTTCTAATAAGAAGAGATGCTTGGCTTCTTCATCCTGGCATAATCGGGACCAGGCACTTCACGTTCTCCATATTCTTCTTAAGAGGTGGATGATCCGGTTGTGCAATGCTCGAAAAAAGGAAAGGAATTATTTAAAACAACTCAGATGAAGCACTTCATGACAATAGCTAAATAGTAGCACAACACCAATAGAGATGACAAAGCTGAATCATATGGATGAAATCCGTGGGCTGGTACCAACCTTTGTCAGGAGGCTTATTGTGTAGAGCATACAGATGAAGCGCTTCTCCGGAACCATCTGTTGTTATCTACTATGGTTGCCATGCTTACTATATAATCCTCGATTAGTTCAATGTTTCCAACATCTTGTTTGGCAGTTCCACTAAAATAAATGTGATCTTCTAAGAAGATCCCTGTTTGCACAAGTAGAGATAATTACATATTACATTAAGCGTGGCATCAAATCAGTGGCAAAACAATTGCTCGTTCCAGCCATAGCAATAAATTAAGATGCAAAAGTAGATCATTACTTGTGTCATCATAGTTCCAGTGCTTCATTATAGCATTGGTTTTTGTTTTTCTTCAGATTGTTCTTCCCCTTCATCACTTGGTTCAATAACAGACAAGCTTCACCTTCAATGTAAGATTTGGCATGTCAATTAGGGAGCACAAGTATAGAACTAAAAAACGACATTAATTTTCTGATGATAGTAGCAAAATGTAGGCCAACAGTTGCGAAATATCATTATCTTACCTCAATGGGATATTACGGTGCACATACAGATTGGAAGTCTTGTCTCCATTTGTGTAGTTCACTAAAATCAAGCAACATTACCGTATAAGTAGCACAACATATGAAAGCACACTGCACAATCATGTGAAAGAAGGCTAGTACTGACCACTCATGACGCGGAATTCAAAAAACTCACAAGAAGAAGATCTGGAAAAATTTGCCAATAAGGATAGGAAGTCAGGTCTCCTCTCAGTCCCACTAAGATCAAGCAATCAAGCAACATTGTCGGTGTTACATTTCGGTTGAACTGCACAAAACACTCTTAAAACAAAAGTGTTTTGTGTAGTGCAACAAAAGGTCGCAATAGCAACGAGGTGTAGTAGATAACCCTGTTTACACAGAGGTGCAAAGGAAACAAGTACTAGTCAATAACGGTGGATGACACAGAAGCCCACAAAAAGAACCATCTAACTTATCTAAATGGGAAAGAAAGCAAGACAGTAGCATTTCTCAAATAGTGGCACTGATCATATTAATATAGAGATTATATTAACAATAAAATTTGTTAAACATGTAATTTGCTTTTAACTGTGGCCTTGCTTCAATTTTCAGCAGCATTATTAGAGGGTGTTTGTTTACAGGGACATTTTGGTGTAGGGACTAAAAAAAGTCCCTTTTAGTCCCATCTAAACCAAACAGGAGGGACTTTTAGGGACTAAAAGTGGGCATTTGGGTCTAAAGGAGGTGTTTGTTTAGAGGGACTTATTAGTGTAGGGACTTAAATAAGTCCCTTTTAGTCCCATCTAAACCAAACAGGAGGGAATTATAGGAACTAGCGACTTTTTAGTTGGGACTAAAAAAAGTCCTAGGACTTATGAACCAAACAGGGGCAAAGTAAGAAGACCCCGAGGGAGAGTCTTTTTGTGACTTTTTCCAACAGTTGCCGCTGCCCCGCATCGCACCTTCTCTATTAGTTCATTACTAGGGGTAACATGGTCTTTTAGCATGTCATTTAATAACCTATTGTCCATGTTTAGTCCCTGGAACCAAACAGGTAGGTACTAGGGACTTTTTAGTTGGGAGTAAAAAAAGTCCTAGGACTTTTTAAACAAACAAGGCCTTAGATTAACAACTGCTAAAGAGTTGTACGGGACAGTGGACGCACCAGCACATGTGCATCTACCGATGTATAAAGGGGTGCTGCACAGTCTATTGCAACAAAGATCAAACAACAAAGGAGCATATTTGTGTTGGTCCCAGTTTTGTCATCTTTAGACACCTTTCTCTATGTGAGGGCACCAAATCTAGTCATGCTCAAACTCCACAGCCTTGTCCCCCAAAACAGAAAGATCAGTTCGTCACAGATGTGCGTACTGTGTTTGTCATTGTTTTCCATTTTCGACCAACATAGGTGTTGGATAGCCAGTCTGTACTACTTTCCCCCCTTCCTTTCCTCTTTGAACCACGTCCTAGATTCATGCTACACAACTTTCCCCACTACTTTCCTATTTGATCGAACACCTAGATTCGAGTGTAGAAGCAAAAAAAGCCCACACGCAGCTAGAGCAATGCATGTGGAATAAGTAAATTATACCTTTAGGTTCTCAGGGTGTGGCTCAGTGGGCGGCCTGAGGCCGATCTTCCCACACTATGTATGGCAGTGAGGAAGAAGGGGTCGGAGGCCCTCGCGCGCTACCGCTGGGTGAAAGAGAATAGTTGCGCCGGTAGTGGATTCCCTCCCTCACCGACAGTGATAGCGTTAAGCCTCCTTCCCTTCCCGGCGAACGGATCCTGCTGGCTCTTTGACCAGTTGTGAGGGGAGAGAGAGAGAGAGGCTAACGAAGTCTTGTTTAGATCGGCAGAGGGTGAGAGAGTGTGAAGAGAGGAACTACAAGCGTTGAGGCTCCAGCATGTACATATATAGTGGAGAGAGAGTGTGAAGAGAGAAAACCCAAGAAAACAAGCGCCGAGGCTGCAGCGTATATAGATGGAGTGGTTTTCTTTTTCTCTCCATAAAAATCGTTTTAAATTGTGCATGAAACGGAACTCTTTATTTAACGTAGTGAAGAAAAAAATAGGGGCAATGCTAATACGTGAAGAAAATTTAACGCTCGAAGGAGTCAACTCGCAATTAACATTGCACACCTTCCGGTTGCGCTTACCAACGTTCACGTGTGGTACATGACCCTCTAAAGTGGTGAACAACAACTGAACCACACACGGTCAAAATATCGGGAAGGTGGGCTGCACAATCCTCTAATTTAAATATTTTCAGTATCAAAATAAAGTATTAAATATTTTGGGCACTTGTATTCGTCCTAAGTCGGTGTGCCACATATGTACTAAGGGTTACAGCGGGTGCTAACAAACTAGGGTGTATTGAGAGTAATTGTCATGTCGTTTATTTGTAGGGTCACTTGCAAACTATGAAACTCTATTCACCTCTTATTTAGTGGATGAGGCAAATCTTTTGCCTCCGTTTCGGAAAAAAAATGAGAAAGTCAATTTTAATTATTTGGTTTGTAAACTTTGCTCTCTTCCAATAATTTTTGGCACTTGTATTTGACCTAAGTTAGTGTGCCACCGTATCTTATACTACTCCCTCCGTCTATGTGTATAAGTCACGTTAGAAGATGCAGCGGGACCAAGGTGCAAGCAGACTGGAGGAGAAGAATAAACTCGACCGGTCCTTCCTCCAATCAAAGCCCTGATTGCTGTCTCTAAATGCAGCAATTAATCACAACAATTAAGGGATGCCGTTTTAGCTACCATGCAGGGCCACGTATTAACTCGCATGCAAACCGACTTTGATTCCTTAACTGATCAACGCGTAGTTGTGCTCCATGCATTGGGTTTCCCAGGGAGATAACAAGGCGGAATAACTACTAACCACGCTCGCTAACAACGAGGCTAGGAGGGGATTGATATGGAAAGTTAATGGACGGCGCCTAAACATTTTGGGAATACCTGATTTTTGTAAGATGACTTAATTCCCAGACGGAGGGAGTACTACTCTACTCCTCAGTCCAGATTTGATGGAATATTCGTCACCTCTTCTCTTCTTGTACGTGCTCCATTTATCTCATTTCTTGTGGCTTCCCACTCACACGATATTCCTATTCTGTGAACCTGTGTGTGTGTGTGTGTGTGTGTGTGTGTTTTAACAACGTGTATGTTAGAGATAGCGACACGTCGACCTACTCCTATAGAGAGATGGTGTGTAGTGTACAATTTAGTCGCGAGAGTCGGTGCATCCTCTTATTTTCGGTCGTCCGATCGGGATAGCTGCCACGCCCGCTCTTGACTAGCCAGGCCCACCCAAAGCCCCTCCATCGCCCGCGCGAGCTTCCCACCCGAAACGGTCAGCGCTGCTCCAGAGAATCGGTGCTGCATTCATGCCCGGGCAGAGCGGCCGCAACCTCTCTCTAGCACCTGCATTGAAGAAAGTGGATTCAAGAGTGATGGTTCATTTGTCCGTCCAACTTACTGCGGGTCTATGTGATTTGACGACTCATTTGTCATTATTACTAAGGTGGTACGACTGCTGGATGTCCCATGTTTCGGTGAAAGGAGGTAGATTGCAATTTTCTCCATTCTTACGATTGAGGAGTGCGAAAGCAGTGAGAACACGCAAGCTCAGTGGTTACATGGCCCACCTCACACTATGAACATATTTTCTAGACACCGTGTGACATCTAACTCTTTACATGGTAGTATAGTACATACTGTAATTTCTCAGCGAGATAAATTTGTACAATGCTATGAAGCTTCCAGCTTCTGTTTCATGTATCTTGCATACAAGGTTGCCCCGTTGCAACATTTCATCAAATACAAAGGAGACTAACATGCATGCTATTGCATATCAATGATTGAGAGATCATAGCCAATATGTACTCCCTCCATTCCAAAGTAGGTGTCTCAACTTTATGCAAACATTAGTACAAAGTTGTACTAATACTAAAGTTGAAACTTATTTTGGAACAGAGACAGCTAAAGAAAAAAAATGATCTATGCAGTCCCTAGCCTTGAACCCTAAACCATAACCAGGCTTTAATTTGCTAGCAATGTTGAACCTTCCGAAGAAATGAAGTTTGCAACCCTTTGACCATCGGATCATTTTGTGCAATTTCACTAAAATCGAGATGAGCATCCCCGTGGCAAAGAAATTGAAGAAGTGTGATTAAAATAATATTACTGGGACTAGTTGATGAGGCATAAACTCATCACAAATACATTAGAAGCCAGTAGAGGTACGTGCGGGGAAAATAAGTAGAGAAATATCCACATGGAGCGATGTGGGCAGCTGGGGTAATGGTGCAAGTTGGCTATAAATGAAGTTGTACCTGAGGGATGTTGGGACTTACCTCAACTTAGAGGAGGGTGGCGGGAGGCGGCAACTGCCCACGTCGCAGCAGTGAGCAAGGGCAAAGGCAACCACACTGGCTTTGTGAGAGAGAACAACGGGGACCCCTGATCGGGACGTGCCGACAGTGGGTTTTCACCGGCGGCGGCGGTGACCGCATCTACACAAAGCATCCACCCCTTCCACTGGCGGACGTGATCTGCCTGAATATTAGAGATGTGGCCACAGTTGTTTTGTGCGAGAGAGTGTGAAGAGAGCAACCCCAGCAAGCAACCATGTAGGCTTGTCCTGGCTATGTATATAGTGGAGCGGTTTATTTTTCTCTCCGGCACCGCTCATGCGTGGTTCCCGACCCTCTATTATTTATAAGTGAGTAACTAATACTAGACGCATCAAATTATCACGTGGGTTGCATCATCGTATAGAAATGAGATCCACCGTGTCACGTGTGTGGTTGGGGAAGACGAAAAGAGTGCTACGGAGAACTAGTACTACATGCGTGGGTGCGTGCACCTCTTCTCTTTGCGCATGGTTATTAAAAGTATAGCCCACTACTCTACCATGCGGTTATTTTATGGGCAAAGAGTATAGACAGTAATAATGACTAATAAGCCATCAAATCATGAGGCCCACCTATCTCTATGTTTGACCGAGGAAGCAGCCATCATTTCACTCTGAATATCCATCCGCTGCTACCTCCACAAATAAATAAAAATCCACTTCTACCTCCGCAGAATGGTTAATAATATAGCATGTCAATCATGACGTAGAAATATCATTCACTGATACAATAGGGCTGGCTTTAATTCTGGTGATTTTTTACTTTGTCTCTTTCTCTTTTTGTCTCATTCACTCATTTTACATAGGAGCACGTGTAGAGGATGGCTATTCCTTTCGATGGGACTTCTTCATGAGGTTTATGACCAAGCAGCTTCGAATTATTCCCGCTGCCCACAACTCTGAATCGTGCCATCTATGATAGTACTCCCATTTCAACAATCAGGTCCACTAGGTCTAGCACGTCCTGAAAGAAGAGACTATCACGCAAAACATACATCTTGTTGCCTTCTTCCTCATATAGTACATACCACTGGTACATACTACTAGTACTATTACTACTCGTTCTCCTATAAACCTTGCGCTTGGCATCTAAAAAATATTAACCTTGTGCTTGGCTCTTTGCCTCTTGGGGAAGTCGAGCAATAATGGTACTACAGTATATCATTCTGGCTATCTGTGACCGAATGAATTGCTGCACATCCACCATGTAGGCAAGGGTCGAGGGGCCAGGGAGAGTGCATACTAGTACGTCCGTTTCAATATGGACTACATACGGGGCAAATTGAGTGAATCTACACTCTAAAATACGTCTATATACATCAGTATTTGGAGTATGTAGTAGTAGTTCATATTGAAATCTACTACTCACTCCGTCCCATAATACTAGTGTCAAAAATGTTCTTATATTATCGGACTGAGGGAGTAAAACTAGATACATCTGTATCTAGACAAATTTAAGACAAGAATTTTGGAATGGAGGTAGTATATTTCAAACAATATGATAATCTCTCTAACCAAGGTAGGGACGAGGAGTAACGGCGGGAGTAGTAAAAATTTCTCCTCGTCCTGCGAGGCACGACGCCCGTGGGTGAGGGAGCGGGCGTAGGCGTAGTAAAGCAAGCTTCTCCTCATCCTGCGACTCTATGACCGACCGCGCCCGTGGGCGGGGGAGACGGCATTCTAAGCAAGCTTCTCCTCATTCTGCGAGTTGACGGGACACATCAGAAGTAATACATACAAAGCATCTCCAGTGTATAGAGCCTTGCCTCTAAGGTAGGCCCCAAATAGTTTGCCTCTTTTTTAACATAACGTGCCCAGTCACAATTTTTTTGTTCACCTGTGGTACACGATCCTCCATCAAGTGGGCAACCAGTTCACATGTCAAATTACCACGTGGGCTGCCTTTTCGTACAGAAATGAGCTCCACCGTGTACCCGCGCGGGTGTGGTTGTGAAAGAGACGGGAGTAGGTGCGCATGCAGTGCGTGCACCTCTTCTCTTCATGCACGTCCCCCACCTACGTGGGTGTGTGTGAGAGAGATACAAACCTAGACAGATGGCGTGCATTCATGAGTGTTTTTTGTTGGGGGTGATTTCGTGAATGTGTTTGTGGGTATATGTGTTGATGATATCTAAAACAAAAATTTGACACATGCAATGTGTGTCAAATAGAGGACTGTCTATATCATATATAGAAAGAGAGGGAGGGGTCATAGATATCGATAGACTCAAAGAAAGGATCAAGTGGGTGGGTGCAAGATCAAAGAAGAGAGTCATTGAAATTGTGTATGGCAAGTCAAAGATATAGGGCGACTGACCTACCGGGATGTCAGAGGGCACATGGCAAGTGTGTGTGTGGCAGGGAGATATGACTAGAGAGCTCGATGTATCAGTGTGGGGGGGGGGAGGGGGAGGCAGAGACCTAACTAGAGAGGTATATCTACTCGTATATGTGTTGAGAAGGAGAGACCCAGGTATGTCATGAGGGAGATCGGTTGACATCCATACATAAGTGAAGGACGGCAAATAGGTTGGGACAGAGAGAGAGGGGAGGGAGAGAGAGAGAGAGAGAGAGAGAGAGAGAGAGAGAGAGGGTAGAGTGCTGGATGGGGTGGTGGAGTTGCTTCTCGAAGATGTTGGGAGATGGCTATAGACAAACTGAGGGTAGAACTGCAATATTATCAATAAGAGTGAGGATGTGTACCTGTGTGTGCGTGTGCGGGGTAGATGTATCGGGAGGCATGCATGGATGATGAAGGTGGACCATGTGTTTGGTAAGCAGACCTAACTAGATCAGTAGATCAATTGTTGTGTGTCGGAGGAAGGGAGAGACATAAGGATTGAGGTAGATCGATCGACGCTTGGGGAAAATGAGTTGTAACGACCTAGCTAGCTATATGTATAGCACGAGATCGGTCGGCGTACATCCATTTGTTATAGGCAAATAAGGCCCAGCGAGACGGATAAACATAGATAATAGAGCAAGGAGGTGGTGCGAGAGGCCCACTAGCTAGATAGGGGAGTGTGCGATTGTGAGATCGATGAAAAGAGGGGCGAGAGTTTACAGGTGTGTGGGGCCGTATGAGAGACACGATGCATGAACACAAAAAGGAGGAGATGGAAGGAGCGTGTGTATGTGGTAGGCAAACATTGCTGGAGAGGTTTATCGGTCGGTGTGTGTGTCGGAAAGGAGTTGTGGAGACCGTGCTAGAATGACCTAAATAAAAAAAATGAATGTGCACGATGGATTGAATTCTGAGGGAGGGGGAGGGCGAGAAGGTCGTGTGCATGCACGAGAGAAAGTTAGTGCTAGCTACAAAGGTTAGAGGATTGTGTGGGTGTAAGAGACTAACAAAGATCATAATTCAATATGAAAGTGGGTCCATATATTTGAATAGGAGATCATAGTGTTACAAACATATGCATGCATGAATATAGCGGTGATATGCATGGTGTGGTTTTGTACATGTTATACCATAATGTGATAATGCGTGGCTTTGGCAACTCATAGCTAAATATCGAATAATCTAAACCATACTATACATCGAACAATCTCACATTTTATTTGAATTCGTGATAATATGTGGCGTTTGTAGCTCAAAACTAAATATCAAACAATCTAAACCATACTATATATCGAACAATCTTACATTTTATTTGAATTTGTGATAATGTGTGGCGTTTGCACCTCACAACTAAATATCGAACAATCTAAACCATACTATATATTGAACAATCTCACATTTTATTTGAATTTGTGATAATTTGTGTCGTTTGCACCTCGCATCTAAATACTTCTGGCGTAGGGGGCGGGGCACCATACATTATGTGATAAACACATTATACATACGGGACATGGTTTAGATTATGAATATCTAGCTAGAGCTTGAAATGTACTGTGATTTCAAATCAACATAAAGTGGATTCAAAAAATCGAGTTCGAGTTCATTAGTATGCATAGTTCATATCTAAGTCGACAGTAATCATGTGGTGTGTTGTGAAGATAATATACAAATGATGGTTTAACTTGACAATAATGATGATTGTAGGTCTTGTTAAAATAGAGAAACAAATTCAAATGGTTTAACCTGACAACAATCATGATTGTAGATCTTATTCAAATGGAGAAACGAATTCAAATTTAGTACATATTGAAGCGGTAGTATATACATTTGGAATGCACTAAAACGTTCATTTGAGTAGCAGGTTGCATGCATTATACACGTAGCGAAATATTTTAATTGAACATAACATGAATTGAATGTTTTGAATGGCATTTGTAGTGCGAATTGATTTGGTAAAGTACACGGGACTAGACTCTCTTGTGTGGTGTGAATTGATTTATTTTTGTTTTTTAGTTGAGGGAAGTGCAAATTGATTTGGTATAGTACACATTAGGCTTGTCCAGAAATTTCAACCTGCACCTTGTTACCCCGAAATATTTAAGATATATCTTTGTCTTGTTGTGCTCTAAAAACTCCCGCCGTCTCAACCCATGCCTTGCTATCCCAAAATTACAACACGCGCAAAAACTCCCACCTCCTGCGAAATCCCGACACGTGAAATGCCCGTGATACCCCTGAACTGAAAGAACCGCCTAGCTCAAATCGGTGGGGGTACTCTTGTAACTTACCCACATTTCGGACAAGCGCGTCCTTAAGCCATGGTTCCCTTCTCCCATCCCATCCACCGACCCATTCATACACCGAGGCCATGAAAACGAAGACCCACACCCTCCTCCGTCCGTCATCCAGCCGGAGCCTCTTCCCTGACGACGTCATCCACAGAAACACCTCGACGTCCCTCATCCACCACACCGGATGAGGATCCTTCGTTGATCTCGTCGTCCCGCCAGTTCAGCCACCCATCCTCCACCTCCAAGGAGCTCCCCCGACGTTCCCATCGTCTTTCGCGCCACCTCTATTCCCACACCGCCGTCTTCACTTGCACCACCGGAAGAGCATAATCATCACCATTTCCTCGGATGAAGATGATGTCTAATCGACGCCACCAAAGAGGTTCTACACTAATCACCACAATTTCTTCTTGATTCGATCTCATGGTGCTGTCGGCGCTCAGTCCCGAGCCAACATGGCGCGGTTCCATCCACAGCGACATCGCTGGTCACTTTCTCCATGGCGTCGGTCCCTCGGTGGCGACGTCCACATCAGTATGACCTGCTGCTGCTTTGGCTCTCGTTCGCGCTGCTCCTCTGCTCTTTCTCTCGGTCCCTTGCCTGGTCTGCTCTTGCTCTTGCTTGTGCTGCTGCTCTGATTTAGCTACACTTCAATCGACTAAATCGACTTTTGGGTCAGTCGATTTTCAGGGGGGGTTGGCCGTAGTTAAGGATGAACCAGCCGCAACGGGGAGGGGGCCTCGCCGGAGAGGTACCCTACTATCTATCATAGGGTTCAGGGTGGGGGCAGTGGTGGGGCGGTGGCTTTGGGATCACCGAGAAAAAGTTCATCACGGGGGGGGGGGGCAAGAGGGATGGCCGGGGCACCGGCGGACCGGCGGTGGGGAATGGTTTCAGGGTGGGCGGGGCGGCGAAGCGCCGCAGAAGCGCCACCGATAGTGGGCGGCGGGGGCCGGCGGTTGGGTTGGTGGTGGCTGGCGGCTTAGGGGGTTGGAGGTTGAAGATGAACTGCAGGCCCTTGATTTCGTATCGAACGGCTAGAAAATCGACTAACCAGAGATGAAAAAGTCAGTCGACTGCTACTGCATGAGCAATAGATACTGCTCTCACTCGAGCCCATGCAGCTGCTACCCGAGATGCTGCTACATGACCAGCTGCCCCAGCTCTTGCACGCGCTTCTGCTCTTGCTACTTTTCTACTACTAGTGTGTTCAGTTTCGACAGTAAAACTCTGTTTCGACAGCAAAATTCAGTTTTGATAGTTAAATTCAGTTTCGACAGTTAAATTCAGTTTCAACAATTAAGTTCAGAGATGAGCGGCTGATGTATTTTACATCTAGCACTTTTTGGTTATGTATTTTACATCATCTACTGGAGATGCTATTAGAATTCCACTCAGGTTAAGGTTGTCTCTCTTATGCTGCTTCAGCCTCGTAGTCATACAACTCACCGAAGTTGCTCCAACAATGAAACCCTCCATCAAAGCGGAGCAGTACCCCGAGCTCCATCTCTAGATGCCTAAGATATTCTTCCCCTCCTCCAACAGCCAAATCAGCCGAAGCATCCTCACCGACGAACCGAATCACATTGAGATCGACATGGCTTTGCCAAAGAGGTTGTACACTTGGTGCATCGCTTTTTTACTCTACATGGTACATATATTGTCCACTGAGCACACGTAGTAACATGAAATAAGATTAGTTTCTCCTACTATATGACAAGCAATGAGGTACCAAGCAACTTAGCTATCCGTGATGGACTCTCTTGAACGCCATCATTATTTATCTCTGTGTGTTTGAGCTATACATTTGTAGATGGGCCTGGGAGTTGAGCTAGTAGGGCAGTGGACTGGGTCCAAAGTAGTAGAAGTAGCACAAAAACATTTTTTTAGTGTAGGATTTTCCCTGCTCAAGCCTGCCTACTAGAATCGCCACTGCTTGAAAGGAAAAGTGAAGGAAAAACATAGGAATTGGAAAGTTTCATATGGTACTACTATTCATGCATTTGGTTCAAAGGAATGGAGCAAAGGAAAACTGTAGGATTTGTTCCTTTAGTGTCTCCTTGAAAGAAAAACCATAGGAATTTTAATATCCACTTGTCCTGCTTTTCAAATTCCTATTCATGATGCACAAGACTAAGAGATAGTAGCATAATAGCATTATAACCGTACATTTTCTTGTGGTTTGACTTAATCTCACCATGCTTCTTTGCATCCCGTGATCTTCCAATTCTTGTGAACCAAACACTCAGATTGGCAGAAATCCTGTGTTTTTAAGTTCTGTGTTTTGCACGTGCATTCTTATCCTATTCCTGTGTATTTCCAATCCCTGCATTGTTAGAATCCTCAAATTTAAACAATCCTTTACCCAATTACTTCTGTTATAGATATGTGTCAAAGAAAACCTTGTGTGAATTGCCCCACTCCTGTTGCGTTGTGTTCCACCCCAGCTCGGCTGATTGAACGAAAAAGGGTTCACCACAGCAGGGATCCGCCCTCCAGACAGTCTTTCGCCGCCTCAGATCTTCTTCTCCGCCGCCGGCAGTCACGAAAACTGCATTACCATCATCAACTGACCAGATGACCTCAAGGACTACATGGGTCTGCAAGAGAGTCCGCACTCTTTCGTGTCTGCTTACGTTATGCTTCGCTTAATATTACATGCTACTTTATCGTCCTATTGACCAATTAGACTCTGAGTCTGCTCCAAACTAATGCTGAAACTTGAGTTTCTAAATGTTTGTGGGGTACATATCGGGGCCACAATCAATAGTATCTATCTACTTTCTGGTTAATCTCTGGTGTCTACTATGAGTTTCATGTTGGGTGGAAAACAAACAGTAAAGAAGCCATTATGTGTTTTTTTAACTGAAGCCATTATCTGCCTTCTATCATTGGTTTTGGGTCTATATCTAGGTTGCTACCATCACTCTGGATTTCTGCATGCACTCCTTACATAATCTGACTATGTTTTATTCCTATGCATGTTAGTTATTGTACACAATGGAACTGAACATGTAGAGCAAAAGGGACGAGCCTTGCGTGGCAATAAAATTTCATGCAGACATCGCTCCATGGTGGTCGCAAAGGCAGCCCCCCTCCATCCATTTCGGATTATAATCAAGAGGAAGACAACTGTTCTAAGGGGGATTCAGAAGGAGAAGACCACTCATATTTACCCCATGAGGTATCCTCTCTAACTTGGCTTGCTGATGTTGGTAATATCGTGCATATGGTGCCTTGCATTGCTTACTTTATACATCAAACATGTCATCTGCTTAGTTTAGACATGCTTTATGTGAATGCCATCTGTTTAGTTTCTTTATCATATATGTGAATTATGCAACGCCATCTTGTTTAGTCAGGCATCATATATATGAATTTTGCAATGCCATCCTGCTTAGCCAGTAATTTTATATGTGAATTATATCATGCCATCCTTTTTTCACTACGTATTACATTTTTCAGTTAGTACTATACAATTTGATAGGTGGAAGCGTACTACCCTCCTTAGAGGGTCGCGGTTTTTATATTGATTAGACGGGTCTTATCCCGTAGATACGCATACAATCTGTTGGAGTACAACTTGAGAAACAAGGAAGGTAGAGATATGATCAGACTACCTACCTAGGAGATTACAGGAGATTACAATCACAACAGAATAAGTAGTATGCACCCTATATGCTACGGTTGGAATAGGAATATCTTCAACACGCCCCCTTAAACACAACTTGGCCAAGTTGTACACTTGAACTCTTCAAAACTCTTGGTAGGCAATGCCTTTGTGAAGTCATTTGCAATCTGATCTTTCGAATGTATGAAACGTATATCCAACTTCCTGTTAGCAACACGTTCTCTGACAAAGTGAAAATCTATCTCAATGTGTTTGGTTCTGGCATGAAAGACTGGATTAGCAGAAAAATATGTTACTCCTAGATTGTCACACCACAGACAAGGAACTTGCATCTGTGGTACTCCAAGTTCCTTTAGCATGGATTGTACCCAAATGATCTCTGCAGTGGCATTTGCTAGTGCCTTACATTCCGTCTTTGTAGTGGACCTGGAAGTTGTGGCCTGTTTCTTAGCACACCAGAAATTAAGTTTGGACCAGAAAAGATGGCAAAACCACCTGTTGACCTTCTGTCATCTAAGTCTCCAACCCAATCAACATCAGTAAAAGCACTAATAAGGGTAGACGATGATCTGTTGAACGTCAACCCAAAACTTACTGTGTTCTGCACATACCTCAGAATACGTTTTGCAGCAGTACAATGCAGAGTGGTGGGCGCATGTAGAAACTGACAAACTTTGTTCACAGCAAAAGAAATATCAGGTCTGGTAAGAGTTAAATACTGTAGTGCACCAATCATACTTCTGTATCGAGTGTTATCCTCCTGATACGTCTCCAATGTATCTAGAATTTTTGATTGTTCCATGCTATTATATTACCTATTTTGGATGTTTATGGGCTTTACTTTACACTTTTATATCATTTTTGGGACTAACCTACTAACCGGAGGCCCAACTTGTATTTTTTTTGCCTATTTCAGTGATTCGAAGAAAAGGAATATCAAACGGAGTCCAAATGGAATGAAACCTTCGGGAGCGATCTTTTTGGAACAAACGTGATCCAGAGGACTTGGAGTGCAAGTCAAGAAACAATCGAGGAGGCCACGAGAGTGGAGGGCGCGCCCCCTATCTCGTAGGCCCGTCGGGAGTCCATCAACCTACTTCTTCCTCCGATATATACCCACGTACCCCGAGAACATTAGAGGCGACCACGAAAAACTATTTCCACCACCATAATACTTATGCTATCTTGAGAGAAGCCACTAGTGAAACCTATCGCCCTCGGGTCTATCTTTTATCATATAATCTTTCAATCTACTTTTATTTGCATCTTTACTTTTCCAATCTATAATATAAAATACCAAAAATATATTTATCTTATCATACTATCTCTATCAGATCTCACTTTCGCAAGTGGCCGTGAAGGGATTGACAACCCCTTTATTGCGTTGGTTGCGAGTTCTTGTTTGTTTGTGTAGGTGCGTGGGACTTTTGAGGAGCCTCCTACTGGATTGATACCTTGGTTCTAAAAACTGAGGGAAATACTTATGCTACTATTGCTGCATCACCCTTTCCTATTCAAGGAAAACCAACGCAAGCTCAAGATGTAGCACCTCTTGATTCAGGAGTTCCTCTTCATGCAAAGATAGTTTCTCTGAACTGGACAATGGAGTTGGAGATGGCTTGCACATCTACATACCAACTCTTTTCAAAAGATCAGTTGCATATTTTTCCTGAGAGAGAATTGTACCATCATTAGTTTTCTTGACTTCAATACCCAAGAAGAAACTCGGATCCCCCAAGTCCTTTAGGGCAAACTCGGACCCTAGATCCTTCAGGAGTGTTGTCACCGCTTCATTAGATGAACTGGTGACAATAATATAATCAACATATATGAGCATGAACATTGTGACACTAGACCTATTGTAAATAAACAATGAGGTATCGGACTTGGAAGGAACAAAACCAATATTGTGTAATTTTCCACTTAGTCGTGAGTACCATGCTCTTGGGGCCTACTTCAGGCCATATAGAGCTTTATCAAGTTTGCATACATGGAATGGTGCATTTTTGCTTTCAAACCCAGGTGGTTGTTTCCTGTAAACCTCCTCTTCCAGAACACCATGTAAGAACGCATTATGTACGTCCAACTGTCTCAAGCACCATTTTGTAGAAACAACAATAGACAAAACAAGCCTGATAGTAGCAGCTTTAACGACTGGACTGAAGGTGTCCTCATAATCTATCCCATATCTTTGTTTAAAACCTTTTGTTACTAGCCTAGCTTTGTATCGATCAATTGTGCCATTGGCCTTTCTTTTAACTTTGTAAACCCATTTACAATCTATCAAATTTTTACCTTGACCAGGTGGGACCAAGTGCCAAGTCTCATTTTTCCTCAACGCCTTGTACTCTTCTTCCATGGCTTTTCTCCATTTGGCATCTTTCAAGGCCTCTTGAAACAAGTGTGGTTCATCCGTTGAACATATCAGCCCAAACTTAAGAATATTTTTATAATTAACAGGATTAATTTTTCCTATCTGCAGACGTGTACCAACACGTGTGGAACACGTTGTAGAAGGCGGTGCAGCTGATCTGCCCACAGGAGATCCTCCAGTACGAGCCGGGTTGGGCTGAACCGATCCCGAGGGCGATCTAGAGTAAGACGCGGAGGCGCCAGGGGAATCTCCACCTCCTGATACGTCGGGTCCATGCCAGCTGGCAACGGCGCAGAGACCGCACGCCCGCAGCCATGCGCATCAGCACCCGCGTCCGCTGCTGGTCCCGTAAGCGCCGGAGGGGGCCGCCTTGTGGGTGACACATGCACGCTATCGGGCGTGCTGTCAGGTGCCCGCCGAACCACTGCACGCGTGGCGGACGGCGATTGACGGGCAGGTGATGATTACCCCGCGGGTGAGCCACACTCGCTATACGGTGCGTCAGGCTGCGGCTACAGGCGATCACCCTGGGATCTACCTCCCGCTAATCCCGACGTAGGTGCTGGCGAATCCTGCTCGTGTCCAGCGTTTGTGTCATCATCTGCTGCATAGAATAACTGACGTTGCAGAGCTCCGTTTGGACTAATTTTTTCACCATTTTCTCATGTGTTATCATCTACATCATCAGGAGACTGTTCTGCACAGTTATGAGGATTATTCACGTGATCATCTAGAATATCATCAGCCCCTTGATCTAAGCCGGACAAGGAACTAGGCAGGAGAAGAATTCATTTTCGTAGAAGGGAACCAGCATTAGGATGGACATTGTGGAAAGGGAAGACAGTCTCATCAAAAACTACATATCGAGATATGTAAACTCTGCTAGTTTGCACATCTAAGCACTTGACTCCTTTGTGTTGAGGGCTATACACAATAAACACACATTGTTTTGAGTGAAAGGAATGTTTCCTACTGTTGTAGGGGCGGAGATTTGGCCAGCATGCACACCCAAAGACTCTAAGAGAGGCATAATCTAGTTTGATTTGCAAAGGCAGTTCTATATGTGTCTCAAAATTGATGACACGGCTTGGCAAAAGATTGATAAGGTGGGTGGTAGTGAGAAAGGCTTCATCCCAAAATTTCAATGGCATGGAAGCATTGGCAAGGAGTGCAAGACCAACTTCAACAATATGGTGATGCTTGCGTTCGGCGGAGCCGTTTTGTTGGTGCGCGTGCAGACGGGAGACATGATGGGAAATTCCCATTTTTTGGAAGAATGAATTTAATTTCTCATACTCGCCGCCCTAGCCTGATTGGACTGTGATAATTTTACTATTGAATTTTTGTTCAACAAGTGCTTGGAAATTTTGGAAAACTTGAAACACATCAGATTTATTCTTAATGAGATATATCCATGTATACTTGCTATAATCATCAATGAAACTTACATAGTATTTGTGTCTACCAACAGAAGAGGATGCTTGCCCCCATACATCAGAAAAGATAAGTTCTAATGGTTTGGAAGAAACACTAGTTGACACTGGATATGGAAGTTGATGACTTTTTTGCTTTCTGATAAGAATCACAAACTGTTTCAAGAGTACGCTCACCAACAAAAGGAAGCTTATTTTTCTAAGCACTCGTTCAACAATAGTAAATGATGGATGTCCTAGTCGATTGTCCCACATTGTCGAAGATAATGTGGTGACACCAAAGGCTTGTTTATTTGAGCTCCTAAAGCGGGGGATCAACAAATAGAGCCCTCCAACGCATCTACCTCTGCAGAGCACCTTCCTCGTTTCCAGATCCTTAATCAAAAAGAAAAAAAGGGTAACTCAAGAATTAAATGACTGTCTAAGGCAACACGATGAATGAAAAGAAGGTTTTTTTGGGCATGAGGAGCATGACGGATGTTTTTTAGATGAATAGGACGGCTAGGGGTTTTGATAATTGATTGACCAACATGATCTATTATCATACCTAATCCATCTGGGCCATGGATTTGATCGTGGCCACGATACTTCTCACGGGTCGTCAGCTTCTCTAGCTCTCCAGTGAGATGATTGGTTGCCCTGCTATCGACATACCAGTTGGTGTCAACACCATACTGAGTCGCGGCAGCAACCTTCTCCTCTTGGGTGTCCTCATCGAAGCGGTACCAGCAGTCCCTCGCGCTATGACCGATCTTGCCACATATCTAGCATTGGACCGGCTCGTTGGACTTGTTGTTGTTGGAGGAGGAGCCACCTCCAGGACGCACGCCCTTGTTGCTGGAGTAGAAAGGGCGCCCCAGTGGCATGCTTTTTCTTGTAGTTGCCGCCACCCCCGTGTTGCTTTTGGTCCCGCGGCTTGCCATAGCCGCGAGGAGGTGGAGGTCCGCCGCGGCGAGCAGAGTTGGCCGAGGATTTGAAGCCTGCACCATGGCCGCTCATGAGCAGCTTGACATGCTGGTCAAAGTTGCACACTTGAGAGTAAAGGGAGTAGACGATGACAGGTTCTGTACGAGCATCCAGGGCTGAGACCAGAGGGTTGCAGTCGAGGTCCAGCCCCGCCAGTATGAAGGAGATGAGTTTGTCCTCTTCTAGCGGCTTCCCAGCAGCGGCAAGCTTGTCAGCATACCCACGCATCTGGGAGAAGTACACCGGTGCAGATTGGTTGCCCTTTTTGTGCGTTGGACAGGGAAATCTGAAGATTATTAATACGTGAGCGGGATTGAGATGCAAACATATTACCCAGTGATGTCCATAGCGCTTGCGCCGTCCTGATCGAGACGACAGAGACAAGAACCTCCTTTGACAGGTTGTTCATGAGGTGCCCGAGGACCTGCTAGTCCTGGCGCAACCAGGCGTCATGCGCTGGGTTGGGGATGACTTGATCCTTCCCCTCCTTGTCCTTCATGGTGAGAAGCTTGTCTGGTTCGGCAATGGTGCCATCCAGATAGCTGTAAAGGCGTGCCGCAAGGAAGTGTGGCAGAATCTGTGCCTTCCACAGGAGATAGTTCTTGCGTGTAAGCTTCTCCATGACTTGGGATACGAGGCCGGAGTGAGTTGGGATAGTGGAGGAGGATGACATGGTTTCGAGAGAGACTGGTCTAGGCTTCTGTGGTTTAGGACGAGAAGGAAGAGGATGCTCTGATGACCATGTAGAATTTGATAGGTGGAAGCATACTACCCTCCTTAGAGGGCCGCAGTTTTTATATTGATTAGACGGGGCTTATCCCGTAGATACGCATACAATCTTTTGGAGTACAACTTGAGAAACAAGCAAGGTAGAGATAGGATCCGACTACCTACCTACGAGATTACAGGAGATTACAATCACAACAGAAAAACCAGTATGCGCCCTATATGCTACGGTTGTAATAGGAATATCTTCAACAAGTACATTCAACAACTCTTCGTGTGCGTCAGCCATTTGACACGGTGATGGAAAAATCTAGAGTGAAAACAATGTCTTCAGAGCAGACTATGCTATCTGAGGAAGCACATATCTCGCTGGCTACGGATAGCTCCTCAGAGGAGGATTCGGAGATAGATGACCAGTCCTATTTCCCTCCCGAGGTGTATGCTCTAACTTAGCAGGGTTATGTTTCTCATATCGTGCGTATGGTGTCTTGCATTGCTATGTCATTTTCTTAGTTTAGACATGCTTTGTTTGAATGACACATGTTTAGTGTCTAATTACCATATATGTGAATTGTGCAATGCCGTCTAGTTTCAAGACATTATATATGTGAATTATGCAATGCTACCTTGTTGCAAGGTATTATATATGTGAATTATGCAATGCCATGTTGTTTAACCAATCATCATATATGTGAATTATATCAAGCTATCATTTTTTGTATGATGCGTTCCATTTTTCGACAATGTTTGTATATTCAACTACTCTTCCTGTGCATCGGCCATTTGAAGCGGTGATGGAAGTATCTGGAGTGAAAACAAGGTATTCAGAGCAGACAATGCTACCTACTGAAGCAGAAATCTTGCTGGTTACAGATAGCTCCTCAGAGGAGGATTCAGAGATAGGTGAACAGTGCTATTTCCCCCCTGAGGTCTATGCTCAAACTTGGCAGGGTTATATTACTCATGTCATGCATGTTGTCTTGCATTGCTTGGTTTTTACATCATATATGAGATTGCCATCTGTTTACCTGCTTATTATATAAATCATATATTTGAATTATATCATGCCATCATGTTTACATAGCCAACATCTATCTGAATTTTGGCATGCGAACCCATTTGATAGAAACATCATATAGGTGGCATGTATGTGAATTATGGCATGCCAACCTATTTAATAAATACATTATATAGTTATATCATGTCATCCTATTTACATAGTCATCATATTTTGAAATATGTCTTTCCATCCCTTTTAGTTAGCCATCATATATGTGAAATTGTGTCATGTTATCCTATTTAGTTAGCCATCATATATGTGAAATTGTGTCATGCTATCTTGTTTGGTTAGACAACATAAATGTGAATTATTTCATGCCCTCTTTTATTCCCCACTATCCATTGCACCTATCTATCATACAATGTTTGTACATTCAATTACTTTTCTTGTTTATCAGCCATTTGAATTGGAGAGGGTGATGGCAGTATATAAGGGAGTAACAACACGGTCTTGAGAAAAGATAGTGCTACCAGTCGATGCAGATAGAACCACGGTTGTACTTGCCCAAGAACTAGCCCCACCACACATAACCTAGACTCTCACAGATTGTGCCCCAACCCAGTTGGACAGAGAACCAGCTACACCCCTTCTAACCCCAACACCAGCAGATAGTAACCCAGTTCCAGTTAACACAGCACTGTCTCCACCACAGAGCACCCTAACACGAGCAGTTAGTAAGGGAACTATGGTGCCCAAAGCACGAGGACCACCACTCTGAATCCCAACTCTACGCTTTAAGCAGAAGAAGAATTGCTCTCAGGTCAGGTTCTGTAGCTATGGTTCATAGTCCTTTGCTCTTGCATCACTGTATTTACTCATCCCAACTATTTTCAAATTTGAAGGATGGAATTGAAACTCCAATGGTGCAACAGGTATGTTTTAAATCTGTTTCTTTAACTGGTTTGCTATTGTAACTTGCTCTATGTTGATTTCAGTTTCAATTGAATAAACAATTATGTTCTCATGTCATGCACATTATAGGTGTTATTATTTCTCTGTAGTTCCCCACACTTATATTCTATCTATTCTGCTTTGTCTTAAACAGATATTATTTGAACTGTGTCTCTATATTGATTTAGCAACAAAAACTAGAATGATATAGACCATACAGTGACCATGGTACATAGATATATCCTTGTTTCATGTTGTTATCATGTCCACTTTACTACTGAACTGATTTACCAAACTGAGTTTCATATACAACATGGTAAACCTCTAATGTGTTTGCTTGTTTCTTTTTAGAATGCGGACGAAATATTGGAGAAGAGTACCCCGCTATGCAATGGTAAAGTAAGTAATGCAGATAAGGTTCAAGATAGCGAGACATCCCTGTTGGTCTCTAAGGGAGTCCTGGATTTGGGGGTATCCGGACAGCCGGACTGTTGGATCGTGAAGATACAAGACTCAAGACTTCGTCCCGTGTCCGGATGGGACTCTCCTTTGCGTGGAAGACAAGCTTGGCAATCCGGATATTATATTTCCTTCTTTGTAACCGACTCCATGTAAACTCTAGCCCTCTACGGTGTCTATATAAACCGGAGAGTTTAGTCCTTAGAGGCAGAATCATAATCATCATAGGCTAGCTTCTAGGGTTTAGCCTCTACGATCTCGTGGTAGATCAACTCTTGTAATACCCACGTCATCAATATCAATCAAGAAGGAAGTAGGGTTTTACCTCCATCGAGAGGGCTCGAACCTGGGTAAACATTGTGTCCCTTGCCTCCTGTTACCATTAGCCTAAGACGCACCGATCGGGACCCCCTACCTGAGATCTGCCGGTTTTGACACCGACATTGGTGCTTTCATTGAGAGTTCCTCTGTGTCATCGCTGCAAGGCTTGATGGCCCCTTCAATCGTCAACAACAATGTGGTCCAGGGTGAGACTTTTCTCCCCGGACAGATCTTCATGTTCGGTGGCTTCGCACTACGGGCCAATTCGTTTGGCCATCTGGAGCAGATCGACAGCTACACCCCTGGCCGTCAGGTTAGGTTCGGAAACTTGAACTACATGGCCGATATCCACAGAGACTTGATCTTCAATGGATTTGGGCCTGCTCCCGAAGCGCCGGACAGTCAAGATGAGCACGACTTAGACCTGCTGTTGGACAATGCCCGTGGTATCGCCCCTGCAGGAGCCCCGGACCTAAATCCGAAGCAGATTGCGTCGCCCGAGGACGGGTGGATGGACCCTGCCCCAGAGGCCGCACACTCATCAGCGGTAGAGCCGAACATAGGCTTCACCCCCAAGGAGGCCTGTGACATCGAACCCCTGGACTCATATCCGGGTGTAGGTTCCAGTCCACGCACTCCCGAGCCCGCCGAATCTGGTTGGGATCCGATAATGGAGTTTACCGCTGTGGATATCTTCCAGTACTCGCCCTTTGGCGACATGCTGAACTCATTAAGGTCTCTCTCTTTGTCAGGAGACTCTCGGCCGAACTATGTCCGGCTCAGGGGGGAAGAAGGCGACGAGGAAATTCGTGGCCCACCCACCATCCACTTCGTATCCACTGTCGACGATGTATCAAACATGCTTGACTTCGACGCCAATGATACCGATGGTATGGACGTCGGTGCAGGAGACGATTCAGAACCAAGAGGGCGCGGGACTACCACCTCGTCATATGACATTTACATGGTGGATACGCCTAAAGAAGAACACGGTGACAAACCGGAGGATAAAACCCCCGGACAAAAGCCAAACGACGGTGCAGACGCTGCTCCAAGTCCAGCAACAGTAAAAATAGCGATAACAGCGCTAGAAAGATCGACCCCCCAGTCAACTCTGAAGGCAACAACGACCATATGGACCCGGCAATGGAGCAGGATGAGCCAGGTCACACCGAATACAGCTCCGAGCAGACGCTCGATCACAATGATCCCGAGGGACGAATTCATCAAACCGCCCCGAGACAAGAGCACAGTCCGGATGACGATGCATTCATCATCCCAGAAACACGCTTGGAACGAGATAACCTCCACAGAAGGCTTATGGACACTGCGAGAAGTCTAAAGAAGCAGAAGCAAAGGCTTAAGGCCGCACATGAAACGCTCAATTGCAGATGGAATAAAGTGCTAGACACTAAAGAAAAGTACGGCGACGATCGCCACACAAAGAGCTACCCAAAACGCAAGCTCCTGCCAGAATTCGATGATGAGGCCGTTCCGCCAAAAAACAATACGGCCAGGAGGCCGGACAAACCACTTCGCAACCGCAATAGAGCATCTACTGACGCCGCACATGATTTATGCGAGCTCCTGGATAAAAAAGCCGGCGCGACTAGGTCCATCTATGGATCTAAAGGACATACCCCGGCGCAGGACTATGGTCACCAAACGATCATACCGATTGGATACCAGTTCGGAATCAGCACTGGACACAACAGTAGCAGACGGCATGCTACAACACATCCAGATACAGAGGGGCTGCTCACCCGCTGTGCTTCACCGAAGAGGTGCTGGACCATGAATTTCTACAGGGTTTTAAACCTGTGAACATAGAGGCATACGACGGAACAATAGACCCAGGGGTCTGGATCGAGGATTTTATCCTACATATCCACATGGCTCGTGGGGACAACCTCCACGCCATCAAATACCTTCCCCTCAAGTTGAAGGGACCAGTTCGACAATGGTTGAAAAGCCTCCCCGAAAATTCAATTGGAAGTTGGGAGGAACTCCAGGATGCTTTCAGGGACAATTTTCAAGGGACCTATGTCCGGCCTCCGGACGCGGACGATTTAAGTCACATAATTCAACAGCCCGGAGAGTCCACCCGCAAGCTTTGGAATAGATTCCTCACTAAGAAGAATCAAATTGTCGATTGTCCGGATGCCGAAGCCTTAGCGGCTTCGAACACAGCATCCGGGACGAGTGGCTCGCCACACACCTCGACCAAGAAAAGCTGAGGACAGTGGCAGCCTTAACAAGCCTTATGACCCGTTTTTGCGCAGGTGAAGATAGCTGGTTGGCCCGTAAAGGCACCAGCGACCCAAGTACATTCGAAATTAGGGATGGCAACAGCAAGCCACGGCGCAATAAAAACAAACGTCAAAACAAGGAAGAGAGTCCGGACAACACAACGGTCAACGCTGGATTCAGGGGCTCTCGACCCGGTCAACAAAAGAAGCCATTTAAAGGCAGCAAAGAGGGACCGTCCGGCCTGAAAAAAGTCCTGGACAGACTATGCCAAATTCATGGCACCCCTAACAAACCTGCGAACCACACTCACAGAGAATGCTGGGTCTTCAAGCAGGACGGCAAATTAAATGCCAAACACAAGGGAAGGGAAACACCAAGTGAAGACGAGGATGAGCCTCGCCAGCCGAACACCGGGGGAGAGAAAAAAATCCCACCAGAGGTAAAAACAGTAAACATGATCCACGCGATGTTGGGGAACGTTGCAGAAAATTAAAATTTTTCCTAGGGTTTCACCAAGATCCATCTATGAGTTCATCTAAGCAACGAGTCTAGGGAGAGAGTTTGCATCTACATACCACTTGTAGATCGCGTGCGGAAGCTTGCAAGGTGATGATGTAGTCGTACTCGACGTGATCCAAGTCACCGATGACCAGCGCCAAACGGACGGCACCTCCGCGTTCAACACACGTACGGGACGGGAGACGTCTCCTCCTTCTTGATCCAGCAAGGGGGAAGGAGAGGTTGATGAAGATCCAGCAGCACGACGGCGTGGTGGTGGATGCAGGGCGTCACAGCAGCAGGGCTTCGCCGAGACTACGAGGGAGAGACGTAACGGGGGGGAGGTGGAGGCGCCAGGGGCTCGTGTATGGAGGCCCTCCTCTCCCCCACTATATATAGGGGTGCCAAGGGGGGGCGCCGGCCCTAGTAGATGAGATCTACTAGGGGGGGCGGCGGCCTAGGGGAGGTTTCCCTCCCCCCCAAGGCACCTAGGGGTGCCTTCCACCACTAGGACTCCTCCTAGGGGGAAACCCTAGGTGCATGGGCCTATAGGGGCTGGTGCCCTTGGCCCATGATGGCCAAGGCGCACCCCCTACAGCCCATGTGGCCCCCCTGGACAGGTGGCCCCACCCGGTGGACCCCCGGGACCCTTCCGGTGGTCCCGGTACAATACCGATAACCCCGAAACTTGTCCCGATGCCCGAAATAGCAGTTCCTATATATAATTCTTTACCTCCGGACCATTCCGGAACTCCTCGTGACGTCCGGGATCTCATCCGGGACTCCGAACAACATTCGGGTTTCTGCATATACATATCTTCATAACCCTAGCGTCACTGAACCTTAAGTGTGTAGACCCTACGGGTTCGGGAGACACGCAGACATGACCGAGACTCTCTCAGTCAATAACCATCAGCGGGATCTGGATACCCATGATGGCTCCCACATGCTCCTCGATGTTGTCATCGGATGAACCACTATGTCGAGAATTCGATCAAACCCTGTATGCAATTCCCTTTGTCAATCGGTACGTTACTTGCCCGAGACTCGATCGTAGGTATCCCAATACCTTGTTCAGTCTCGTTACCGGCAAGTCACTTTACTCGTACCGTAATGCATGATCCCGTGTCCAACACCTTGGTCACATTGAGCTCAATATGATGATGCATTACCGAGTGGGCCCAGAGATACCTCTCCATCATACGGAGTGACAAATCCCAGTCTCGATCCGTGTCAACCCAACAGCTACTTTCGGAGATACCTGTAATGCACCTTTATAGTCACCCAGTTACGTTGTGACGTTTGATACACCCAAGGCACTCTTACGGTATCCGGGAGTTACACGATCTCATGGTCGAAGGAAGAGATACTTGACACTTGCAAAGCTCTAGCAAAACGAACTACACGATCTTTTATGCTATGCTTAGGATTGGGTCTTGTCCATCACATCATTCTCCTAATGATGTGATCCCATTATCAACGACATCCAATGTCCATAGTCAGGAAACCATGACTATCTGTTGATCACAACGAGCTGGTCAACTAGAGGCTTACCAGGGACATTGTGTGGTCTAAGTATTCACACGTGTATTACGATTTCCGGATAATACAGTTATAGCATGAATAAAAGACAATTATCATGAACAATGAAATATAATAATACTTTTATTATTGCCTCTAGGGCATATTTCCAACAGTCTCCCACTTGCACTAGAGTCACTAATCTAGTTACATTGTGATGAATCGAACACCCATAGAGTTCTGGTGTTGATCATGTTTTGCACGCGAGAGAGGTTTAGTCAGCGGATCTGCGACATTCAGATCCGTGTGCACTTTGCAAATCTCTATGTCTCCATCTTGAACATTTTCACGGATGGAGTTGAAACGACGCTTGATGTGCCTGGTCTTCTTGTGAAACCTGGGCTCCTTTGCGAGGGCAATAGCTCCAGTGTTGTCACAGAAGAGTTTGATCGGCCCCGACGCATTGGGTATGACTCCAAGGTCGGTGATGAACTCCTTCACCCAAATCGCTTCATGTGCTGCCTCCGAGGCTGCCATGTACTCTGCTTCACACGTAGATCCCGCCACGACGCTCTGCTTGCAGCTGCACCAGCTTACTGCTCCACCATTCAACAAATACACGTATCCGGTTTGTGACTTAGAGTCATCCAGATCTGAGTCGAAGCTAGCGTCGACGTAACCCTTTAAGACGAGCTCTTCGTCTCCTCCATAAACGAGAAACATGTCCTTTGTCCTTTTCAGGTACTTCAGGATATTCTTGACCGCTGTCCAGTGTTCCTTGCCGGGATTACTTTGGTATCTTGCTACCAAACTTACGGCAAGGTTTACATCGGGTCTGGTACACAGCATGGCATACATAATAGATCCTATGGCTGAAGCATAGGGGATGACACTCATCTCTTCTTTATCTTTTGCCGTGGTCGGTGACTGAGCTGAGCTCAGTCTCATACCTTGTAACATAGGCAAGAACCCCTTCTTGGACTGATCCATTCTGAATCTCTTCAAAATCTTATCAAGGTATGTGCTTTGTGAAAGACCTATGAGGCGTCTCGATCTATCTCTATAGATCTTGATGCCTAATATATAAGCAGCTTCTCCAAGGTCCTTCATTGAAAAACACTTCTTCAAGTAGGCCTTAATGCTGTCCAGAAATTCTATATTATTTCCCATCAGGAGTATGTCATTTACATATAATATGAGAAATGCTACAGAGCTCCCACTCACTTTCTTGTAAACGCAGGCTTCTCCATAAGTCTGCATAAACCCAAACGCTTTGATCATCTCATCAAAGCGAATGTTCCAACTCCGAGATGCTTGCACCAGTCCATAAATGGATCGCTGGAGCTTGCATACTTTGTTAGCGTTCTGAGGATTGACAAAACCTTCCGGCTGCATCATATACAGTTCTTCCTTAAGATGCCCGTTAAGGAATGCTGTTTTGACGTCCATCTGCCATATCTCATAATCATAGTATGCGGCAATTGCTAACATGATTCGGACGGACTTTAGCTTCGCTACGGGAGAGAATGTCTCGTCGTAGTCAATCCCTTGAACCTGTCGATAACCCTTAGCGACAAGTCGAGCTTTATAGATGGTAACATTACCATCCGCGTCCGTCTTCTTCTTAAAGATCCATTTGTTTTCTATCGCTCGCCGATCATCGGGCAAGTCTGTCAAAGTCCATACTTTGTTTTCATACATGGATTCTATCTCGGATTTCATGGCTTCAAGCCATTTGTTGGAATCCGGGCCCGCCATTGCTTCTTCATAGTTCGAAGGTTCATTGTTGTCTAACAACATGATTTCCAGGACAGGGTTGCCGTACCACTCTGGTGCGGAACGTGTCCTTGTGGACCTACGAGGTTCAGCAGTAACTTGATCCGAAGTACCTTGATCATCATCATGGTTTTCCTCTTCAGTTGGTGTGGGCATCACAGGAACGGTTTCCTGTGCTGCGTCACTATCCTGCTCAAGAGGTAGTACTTCATCGAGTTCTACTTTCCTCCCACTTACTTCTTTCGAGAGAAACTCTTTTCCAGAAAGCATCCGTTCTTGGCAACAAAGATCTTGCCTTCGGATCTTAAGTAGAAGGTATACCCTACAGTTTCCTTAGGGTATCCTATGAATACGCATTTTTCCGACTTGGGTTCGAGCTTTTCAGGTTGAAGTTTCTTGACATAAGCTTCGCATCCCCAAACTTTTAGAAACGACAGCTTAGGTTTCTTTCCAAACCATAATTCATACGGTGTCGTCTCAACGGATTTAGACGGTGCCCTATTTAAAGTGAATGTAGCTGTCTCTAGAGCGTATCCCCAAAATGATAGCGGTAAATCGGTAAGAGACATCATAGACCGCACCATATCCAATAGAGTGCGATTACGACGTTCGGACACACCGTTTCGCTGAGGTGTTCCAGGCGGCGTGAGCTGTGAAACGATTCCACATTTCTTTAAGTGTGTACCAAATTCGTGACTTAAGTATTCTCCTCCACGATCTGATCGTAAGAATTTTATCTTTCGATCACGTTGATTGTCCACCTCATTCTGAAATTCCTTGAACTTTTCAAAGGTCTCCGACTTGTGTTTCATTAAGTAGACATACCCATATCTACTCAAGTCATCTGTGAGAGTGAGAACATAACGATATCCTCCGCGAGCCTCAACGCTCATTGGACCGCACACATCGGTATGTATGATTTCCAATAAGTTGGTTGCTCGCTCCATTGTTCCGGAGAACGGAGTCTTGGTCATTTTGCCCAAGAGGCATGGTTCGCACGTGTCAAACGATTCATAATCAAGAGACTCTAAAAGTCCATCGGCATGGAGCTTCTTCATGCGCTTGACACCAATGTGACCAAGGCGGCAGTGCCACAAGTATGTGGGACTATCGTTATCAACTTTAAATCTTTTGGCATCTACACTATGAACATGTGTAATATTACGCTCGAGATTCGTTAAGAATAAACCATTGACCATCGGAGCATGACCATAAAACATATCTCTCATATAAATCGAACAACCATTATTCTCAGACTTAAATGAGTAGCTATCTCGTATTAAACGAGATCCAGATACAATGTTCATGCTCAAACTTGGCACTAAATAACAATTATTAAGGTTCAACACTAATCCCGTAGGTAAATGTAGAGGCAGCGTGCCGACGGCGATCACATCGACTCTGGAACCATTCCCAACGCGCATCGTCACCTCGTCCTTCGCCAGTCTCCATTTATTCCGCAGCTCCTGCTGTGAGTTACAAATATGAGCAATGGCACCAGTATCAAATACCCAGGAGTTACTACGAGTACTGGTAAGGTACACATCAATCACATGTATATCAAATATACCTTTGGTGTTGCCGGCCTTCTTATCCGCTAAGTATTTGGGGCAGTTCCGCTTCCAGTGACCCTTCCCCTTGCAATAAAAGCACTCAGTCTCAGGCTTGGGTCCATTCTTTGACTTCTTCCCGGCAACTGGCTTACCAGGCGCGGCAACATCTTTGCCGTCCTTCTTGAAGTTCTTCTTACCCTTGCCCTTCTTGAACTTAGTGGTCTTATTGACCATCAACACTTGATGTTCTTTCTTGATTTCAGCCTCTGCTGACTTCAGCATCAAGAACACTTCAGGAATGGTCTTTTCCATTCCCTGCATGTTGTAGTTCATCACAAAGCTCTTGTAGCTTGGTGGGAGCGACTAGAGGATTCTGTCAATGACCGCCTCATCTGGGAGGTTAATGTTCAGCTGGGTCATACGGTTGTGCAACCCAGACATCTTTAGGATGTGCTCACTGACAGAACTGTTCTCCTCCATCTTACCACTGTAGAACTTGTCGGAGACATCATATCTCTCGACCCGGGCATGAGCTTGGAAAACTAGTTTCAGCTCTTCGAACATCTCATATGCTCTGTGATGCTCAAAACGCTTTTGGAGCCCCGGTTCTAAGCTGTAAAGCATGTCGCACTGAACGAGGGAGTAATCATCAGCGCGAGTTTGCCAAGCATTCATAATGTCTTGGTTCTCTGGGACGGGAGCGTCACCTAGCGGTCCTTCTAGGATATATTGTTTCCTGGCAGCTATGAGGATGATCCTCAGGTTCCGGACCCAGTCCGTATAGTTGCTGCCATCATCTTTCAGCTTGGTTTTCTCTAGGAACGCGTTGAAGTTCATGTTGACATTAGCGTTGGCCATTGATCTACAAGACATATTTGCAAAGGTTTTAGACTAAGTTCATGATAATAAAGTTCTAATCAAATTATGAACTCCCACTTAGATTAGACATCCCTTTAGTCATCTAAGTGTTACACGATCCGAGTCGACTAGTCCGTGTCCGATCATCACGTGAGACGGACTAGTCATCGTCGGTGAACATTTTCATGTTGATCGTATCTTCCATACGACTCGTGTTCGACCTTTCGGTCTCCGTGTTCCGAGGCCATGTCTGCACATGCTAGGCTCGTCAAGTTAACCCTAAGTGTTTTCGCTGTGTAAAACTGTCTTACACCCGTTGTATGTGAACGTAAGAATCCATCACACCCGATCATCACGTGGTGCTTAGAAACGACGAACTGTAGCAACGGTGCACAGTTAGGGGAGAACACTTCTTGAAATTTTATAAGGGATCATCTTATTTACTACCGTCGTCCTAAGTAAACAAGATGCATAATACATAATAAACATCACATGCAATTATATAGTTGTGACATGATATGGCCAATATCATATAGCTCCATTGATCTTCATCTTCGGGGCTCCATGATCATCTTGTCACCGGCTTGACACCATGATCTCCATCATCATGATCTCCATCATCGTGTCTTCATGAAGTTGTCACGCCAACGACTACTTCTACTTCTATGACTAACGTTTAGCAATAAAGTAAAGTAGTTTACATGACGTTATTCAATGACACGCAGGTCATACAAAAAAATAATGACAACTCCTATGGCTCCTGCCGGTTGTCATACTCATCGACATGCAAGTCGTGAATCCTATTACAAAGAACATGATCTCATACATCACAATTCATCATTCATCACAACTTCTGGCCATATCACATCACATGATCAATCGCTGCAAAAACAAGTTAGACGTCCTCTAATTGTTGTTGCATCTTTTACGTGGCTGCAATTGGGTTCTAGCAAGAACGTTTTCTTACCTACGAATCACCACAACGTGATTTTGTCAACTTCTATTTACCCTTCATAAGGGCCCTGTTCATCGATTCCGCTCCAACTAAGGTGGGAGAGACAGACACCCGCCAGCCACCTTATGCAACTTGTGCATGTCAGTCGGTGGAATCGGTCTCACGTAAGCGTACGTGTAAGGTTGGTCCGGGCCGCTTCATCCCACAATACCGTTGAGCAAGAAAAGACTAGTAGAGGCAAGTAAGATGACAAAATCCACGCCCACAACAAAGTTGTGTTCTACTCGTGCAAAGAGAACTACGCATAGACCTAGCTCATGATGCCACTGTTGGGGAACGTTGCAGAAAATTAAAAATTTTCCTACGGTTTCACCAAGATCCATCTATGAGTTCATCTAAGCAACGAGTCTAGGGAGAGAGTTTGCATCTACATACCACTTGTAGATCGCGTGCGGAAGCTTGCAAGGTGATGATGTAGTCGTACTCGACGTGATCCAAGTCACCGATGACCAGCGCCAAACGGACGGCACCTCCGCGTTCAACACACGTACGGGACGGGAGACGTCTCCTCCTTCTTGATCCAGCAAGGGGGAAGGAGAGGTTGATGAAGATCCAGCAGCACGACGGCGTGGTGGTGGATGCAGGGCGTCACAGCAGCAGGGCTTCGCCGAGACTACGAGGGAGAGACGTAACGGGGGGGAGGTGGAGGCGCCAGGGGCTCGTGTATGGAGGCCCTCCTCTCCCCCACTATATATAGGGGTGCCAAGGGGGGGGCGCCGGCCCTAGTAGATGAGATCTACTAGGGGGGGCGGCGGCCTAGGGGAGGTTTCCCTCCCCCCCAAGGCACCTAGGGGTGCCTTCCACCACTAGGACTCCTCCTAGGGGGAAACCCTAGGCGCATGGGCCTATAGGGGCTGGTGCCCTCGGCCCATGATGGCCAAGGCGCACCCCCTACAGCCCATGTGGCCCCCCTGGACAGGTGGCCCCACCCGGTGGACCCCCGGGACCCTTCCGGTGGTCCCGGTACAATACCGATAACCCCGAAACTTGTCCCGATGCCCGAAATAGCACTTCCTATATATAATTCTTTACCTCCGGACCATTCCGGAACTCCTCGTGACGTCCGGGATCTCATCCGGGACTCCGAACAACATTCGGGTTTCTGCATATACATATCTTCATAACCCTAGCGTCACCGAACCTTAAGTGTGTAGACCCTACGGGTTCGGGAGACACGCAGACATGACCGAGACTCTCTCAGTCAATAACCATCAGCGGGATCTGGATACCCATGATGGCTCCCACATGCTCCTCGATGTTGTCATCGGATGAACCACTATGTCGAGGATTCGATCAAACCCTGTATGCAATTCCCTTTGTCAATCGGTACGTTACTTGCCCGAGACTCGATCGTCGGTATCCCAATACCTTGTTCAGTCTCGTTACCGGCAAGTCACTTTACTCGTACCGTAATGCATGATCCCGTGTCCAACACCTTGGTCACATTGAGCTCAATATGATGATGCATTATCGAGTGGGCCCAGAGATACCTCTCCGTCATACGGAGTGACAAATCCCAGTCTCGATCCGTGTCAACCCAACAGCTACTTTCGGAGATACTTGTAATGCACCTTTATAATCACCCAGTTACGTTGTGACGTTTGATACACCCAAGGCACTCTTACGGTATCCGGGAGTTACACGATCTCATGGTCGAAGGAAGAGATACTTGACACTTGCAAAGCTCTAGCAAAACGAACTACACGATCTTTTATGCTATGCTTAGGATTGGGTCTTGTCCATCACATCATTCTCCTAATGATGTGATCCCGTTATCAACGACATCCAATGTCCATAGTCAGGAAACCATGACTATCTGTTGATCACAACGAGCTGTTCAACTAGAGGCTTACCAGGGACATTGTGTGGTCTAAGTATTCACACGTGTATTACGATTTCCGGATAATACAGTTATAGCATGAATAAAAGACAATTATCATGAACAATGAAATATAATAATACTTTTATTATTGCCTCTAGGGCATATTTCCAACACGCGACTCACACATCCACGAGAGGGCACGAATGCGCGCTCAGAGACGCGTATGCTGTAGAACCCGTCGTACCCAAACTTAACCACTGGTCGGCTTGTTCGATCACTTTCGATCACACGGACTGCCCGATTAGTATTCGGCGTGGAGGATCAGATGCCTTGGTGCTCGACCCAATAATCAATGGATACCATCTTACTCACGTCCTCATGGATGGCGGCAGTAGTCTTAATCTAATATACCAGGACACTGTCCGCAGGATGGGGATAGACCCATCCAGAATCAGCCAAAGAAACACCACCTTTGAAGGGGTGATACCAGGCGTTGAAACCTACGGTAGGGGCTCCATCATACTGGAGGAAACATTCAGTTACTCTGGCAAATCCAGAAGCGAAGAACTACTCTTCACCATCGCCCCACTCCAAAGCGGCTATCACGCATTGCTTGGGAGAACGGCCTTCGCCCGCTTCAACGCAGTACCGCATTACGCCTACCTCAAACTCAAGATGCCCGGTCCACATGGCGTTATCACCGTTAATGGAAACACAGAGCGCAACTCACGCGCGGAGGAATACGCGACGACTGCGGCTCCAGCGGCCGGACTCTAAGCGGCCTTTAAATACCAGAAAGCACGACTGGTCGTTAAGACCACAGACACGGTTAGACGAGTCCGGTAGCCCGGATAAACCTGAGATAGGGCACAATGTATGTAATCCCATAGAGGACACCAGGGGCTATAGATATTTAATAAAGCCCCACTATTGGCTTGACCTTATTAACAGGCCAATGTCTTACACTTTTACTATCCATCGCACGCTTACGTTACACTCTTCTACATGAGTTTTTCTTTTTTATAAAGACAATTCCTGCGATACCCTTCCAGGACACGGCACAACGGAGACAAAGGCGCATACGTGCAGCAGGGCCCCACTCAAAGGTTTCTCTTAAGATTAAGGCCCTGTGTAAACCTTTTTTATTGTCTCTTGTTGTTTCCACATCCCATGGGTACTATACCCACAGAGGGAACTGCCGTTATTGGCATTTAGCCACGACAGACTAATGCACGTACCTGGAAATACAAGGTTCATAATGAAAGGGCATTCTTCAGCCCATTTTATGTTGCTAAGTCCGAATACCCTCGGGAGTGTTCAGCGTCACGAGTTTGGCCTTATATGCATCAGCTCCGAATCATGTCTTTGGTCAAATGTTGGGTTTGCCCGGCTCCTGGGTTTGCCGCCTTACGGTCCGTTCTTATCGGCTAAGGCGGCCAAAGGATAACTACTGCGATTGTGCCCTGGTTATTCCGGATGAGCACCTCAGTAGAGAAAGCCGAAAACTGACTGTCATGATACAACGAGAGACTGTTCAACCACTCGAAGACTTATCGAGCATTAACGAAGGACCGTTTCCCGGTCATGTACAAACACGCCCGTATTCGGATGCACGCGAAGGTACCCGGGGCTACATAGTAGCCCCACCATCAAACTCCTATGGCTAAGTGAAAGTGTTACAGCTATATAGTCCAGTTGCCTAGTTCGACGTGCGATCACCTCCTTAATGGACCAAGACGTTGGATCAAGTGTGATTATGCATATTTTTCGCGAACACCCCCGCATTTTATGCGTGGGGGCTGAAGCTAACGACTGCTAACTTTCAGATTACATATATACATAAAAACGGCCGCACAGGAGGCACAATAATACTTTCGGGCAAAAAGTATAAATATAGCCTCATGATCAAAATAACATTGTTTTTACAATGACATGATTTGTCACTTGAACATGACATTCTTCGAGCATTGTGCCTCTATTAAGCGAGCACCTGCAGCTACCTGCTCCAAGATGTGCTCGGCCGGACCCTGGCCCCCAGCCGGATTCTGGGTCGCAACGACGGTGGCCTCCATATCTGTCCAGTATGCCTTAACAAGGGCAAGAGCCATCCGGGCACCCTCTATGCACACCGACCTCTTCATGGCATCGATCCACGATACGGCACCAAGGAATTGTTGTCCTAAACCAAAATAATTGTCCAGCTTCGGCCCCTTCGGCCATAGATGGTCCAGTTGTGGAGCTCGGCCACAACAGCCATCTTCTCACTCAAAGGCAATTTGTGCGTTGGAGCGTTGAACTGCGACCAGAACAGCTATTCCACTTCATCATCTTTTTGATCCTCAAAAAACTTGGCTGCATCAGCCGTACTCTTTGACAAATCCGCATAGGCGTCTGCAGGACTCCAGCGTCGATCCAGAGGAGCGTACTTTGGATCTAAAAACTTCATCCGCAACAAATAGGGGTTTCCAGCCGCGATTTCTCCGGCTTGCCGAAGCTCCTCCCGCGCATCCCTCGAGTCGGAACGCGTCTCCTTGGCTGCATCAAGAGCCTTCTTCAGGTCAGCCTTATTCACATGATTTTCTTTTTCAAGAAGCTCATAACGGTTGGCGGCATCTTTTAGCTCCAAAGCCATTTCGGCTATTCTCTCTTCGCTTCGGCGATGAGCAGCCTGTTCAGCTCTCAACTCATCGGCCGCCTTTAGGGCAGCCGCATTACTAGCCCGGGCCTGTTTCTTGGCTAGGGCAAGTTCCGCCCTCGGGGCTTCCACGGCAGTAGCACCGTCTGCAGTCCAAACATATCACATCAATATTATACTCCTTCCATTTTTCCTATAAATAATAAGGAAAGCACAACACATACCTTGTGACTCGTTCAGCCGGTCATTCACAAGCGTGATGTCGGCATCAATGACCCCAATCTGCCTCCTCAGTTTGGAAACTTCAATGGACTGGTCACCTGCCGGATCCTTAGACACCTGCGCATAAGCACAACGCGATCATTACTTCAAAATATGATCCTCCGTTTGCCGCCTAGGGCTGGCAACCAGAGTCTCAGGGGCTACTATCCATATGGAGCACACCTAGCGCGTGCGTCACAGCCAAACAATTTATGTATTTTTCATTACATACCTCAAAGCCTCTAAGCAGGCTCGTAAATGCTTCATTCAAGCTGCTTGTGGCGGATGAAATCCTCTCGAGCACCATGCTCATTAATGAATGGTGCTCCTCCGAGAGAGCAGCTCGCTCCAGAAGGCCCGTCAGTGTGTCCGGCCGGACACCAAACTGTGTCGGACCCTTCTCATCGCCCCCCGTGGGAGCCGAATGCTATGGGCTCAGGGCAGCCGAAGGATTAGCTTCTGGCTTTGGCAGGTCCGGAATCCTCCGTGACGACACCTTGGGGTCGCCCGCCTCATGAGGCGGAGAGGTTGGTGGGGTCTCACTCTCCATTATCTCCAGAAGGAGATCCCCTGAAGACGAACTCTGTCGAGAAGAGCTGCTAGCCGGACTGCAAAGAATGGATCCTGGTTATTGTTCTCGGAGAAAAGCAGTACCTTCGTGTTTAGGATGAACTTACAGCTCGGCTGAGGGCTTGCCCGTTGGCGGGCATGACGCGGTGAGGACGCCCTTCGGGGCAGGGCCCCCTAGTGAAGCTTTCTTCCCCTGTTTGGGCACCTCCGTCTCCAAGTCTTCGGAGGTGGCCCTCTTCTTCCCGCGAGGGGAGGAGGCTTTAGATTCCCCTTCCCGGCTATCCTTCTTTGGGGAGGTAGCAATTCCCTCGGTTTGGATGCGCAACGTGTGAAGTTCCGCTTCCCTGTTCTTCCCTTCGTCTTTCCCCGAGGGCATTTTGCTTAGCACCCGGCCAAGCATCTTGGCTATGGTGGGACTAGGCGAGCCTCCGGGAAGTGGCGCCGGACACCTGATTCTCTCCGCCTTGCTGAGCCATTCCTGGCCACGGAGGATTTTTTAGAATAAGGATTATGATAAATATAAACGAAGTGTTCGGCTTCAGGGTTACTTACTTGGGTATCTGGGTGATTGCAGATCAGCCCCGCATCCTCGGTGGTGTCTGGACACTTTACTTGTGGTCCGAAGAGTAATTTACACATCCCTTCGAGCGTCAGGCCGAAGAAGTGCAGAATAGTCCGCGGACCTTCCGGATTGAACCCCCACATCCAGAGAGGCCGGCGTTTGCACGTCAACATCCGTCGGATTAGCATTACCCGAATTATGCTGAGAAGGCTAATGTCCCTCTCAAGAAGCTCCCGAATACGGCTCTGCAGTATTGGTACATCACTAGCAGATCCCCAATCCCATCCTACATTGGTCCATGACGCTAGTTGAGAAGGAGGGCCCGGACGGAAATCGAAGGCAGCCACCCACTTTGTGCCCCTGTGAGTTGTGACGTAGAACCACCTCCGCAGCCACAGATCGGACACCTCTGGGAAGGAGCCCTCTGGCCATGGGGCGTCGGCATTCCTGCTTATTACAGCACCTCCGCACTCCGCATGTCGCCCCTCAATCATCTTCGGCTTCACATTGAAGGTCTTGAGACATAGGTCGAAGTGTGGAGTGACATGGAGAAAAGCTTCACACACAACGATGAACGACGAAATATGGAGGATAGCGTCCGGGGCTAGATCGTGAAAATCTAACCCATAATAGAACATGAGCCCTCTCACAAAAGGATCCAGGGTGAAGCCCGAGCCACGGAGGAAGTGGGAAACAAATACGACGCTCTCATTGGGCTCGGGAGTAGGGGTAACCTGCCCTGGAGCACGAAGCCTGTGCTTGATGTCGGCGGTTAGATACCCGACCTCCCTAAGCTTCACAATGTCCTCCTCTATGACCGAGGAGGCCACCCACCGGCCTTGAGGGTTGGATCCAGACATGATTGAGGATCCGAGTTGCTTGGGCTTGGGTTTCGGGTGTTGGAACTCGAGGTGCTAAAAGGCGCAAGGGTGGTGGAAAAGAGGGATAGGCCTTGGCCCCTTTATAAAGGGGATGAATATCAAGTGTCCTCAGCCTAACCGCTCAGGATTTACCTAAAAACACAGACTCATATGAACAGACATCGTGGGGACGCGTGCACCTATATTAATGGAAGATCCCGCGCTAAGGGGGGCACGATCTCTGTTCTGGCAAGGCGTGTCAGTAAAACCGCCTCGCAACGCGTATCGGGGGAGGCCAAGTAAAACCGGTTCGTGTTGGGCCGGGCCACGGGGCAGGAGCGTGCCATGCAAAAATTGCCAGCAAATCAGATTTATGAAGTGCTATGCTGTGAAAATCATCTTGCAGATCCGGACGCGGTTTAAGTGTTCAATAATTAGTTTGGAGTATTTGGAAAAGGAACCGCCTTGCAATGCCAAAGACAAACTGCGTGCCAGACTCATCGTCATTGAAGCCTGGATCAGGGGCTACTGAGGGAGTCCTGGATTAGGGGGTATCCGGACAGCTGGCTATATACTTTGGCTGGACTGTTGGACCGTGAAGATACAAGACTCAAGACTTCGTCCCATGTCCGGATGGGACTCTCCTTTGCGTGGAAGACAAGCTTGGCGATCCCGATATTATATTTCCTTCTTTGTAACCGACTCCATGTAAACCCTATCCCTCTCCGGTGTCTATATAAACCGGAGAGTTTAGTCCTTAGAGGCAGAATCATAATCATCATAGGCTAGCTTCTAGGGTTTAGCCTCTACGATCTCGTGGTAGATCAACTCTTGTAATACCCACATCATCAATACCAATCAAGCAGGAAGTAGGGTTTTACCTCCATCGAGAGGGCCCGAACCTGGGTAAACATTGTGTCCCTTGCCTCCTGTTACCATTAGCCTAAGACGCATAGATCGGGACCCCCTACCCGAGTTCCGCCAGTTTTGACACCGATAGTCTCCAAGAAAGCTGATAAAAACTATCTTGATGACAGTAAGACAATCCAAAAGTCATGTCTTGATGTAGTGTTCGAGTTACTGGCCACTACCACTGGCACAAGCTCTTCGAACTCGCTGCCTGAATCACATCGGCTTCTTCAGCCTTAGCTACAAGCTGGAAAGCATCAGTCAGCTGTACTGTGGCAAGAAGCCGAAGGACTGCGGGAGTCCCTGCAGAATTCATATGCATACTTTCTAGAGCAACATCAAGCGCTGGAGGATTTAAGTGCCAAACAAGAGAAAGATAATAAGCTTTCTAAGCATCTTGCCAGCATTATGGGCACCCAAGATATTGTTTCTTGAGCTCTTCTGAAGTGGTTTCAGTTCTGGACTTGTTTTGCTGCGGAGTGTATTTGCACTGGTCGCCAACTTTGACAACTAGTGTATGTGATATGCTGCTTTGTTCCCTATGTTTGCACTAGTTGCAAACTTTGATGCCCATTGGATGTAATATGTGTAATAGCCGTGATAGCCTAGCGTAAGTTGCTTGCTTATTTATTTCCTTGTTGTCTTCTTTATTCGTTTGCGTGTAGTCAGTGCATTTCTTTTTCCGCGGTTTGCTAGTGGCCGCAATAACCTATTTTTTAAAACTAGGCCACAATGACCATGGGCTACATATTTACTGTAGTGACCATGGGCCTTGTATGGGCCATAGAAACAATGGGCCTTCTATGGGCCATAGAAACAATGGGCCTCTACGGGCCGTAGAAACAATGGGCCTTATACAGGACGTAGCATCAATGGGCCTTCTACGGGTCGTATGATCGATTGGCCAAACATGGGCCAATAAAAGACTGCATTATGGGTTGTAAACAGGCTATAGTTGGAATCATCCGTTCATGGGCCAACCATAACGGGCCGTCATTAATCGGCTGTATTTGATGACGCTGTGAAAACAGCCCAACGGATTAACGGGCCATAAACGGGCCGACTGTAACCACAGGTTGAATTTGGCCCACAAAGCAGAAAAGGCCAGTAACGGGCCGTAAGTAACCGAATGCTGGAAATGAGCCCAAGAATAAATGGGCCCTATGAATGCCAAAAGATAACACGGGCTAGAAACGTCCCAACAGAATAATGGGTCGTTAATGGGTATAAAGTGATAGACTGTTCATTACGGGCCAGTTTCACCACGGGTCGTTAATGGGCCAAGAGTTACAAAGGGCCTCACATGGGCCGAAAGAGGTCATGGGCCATACATGGGCCGAAAGACGTCATGGGCCATACATGGGCCAGAAGTTAGAATGGGCTGGAATTATATTGGACGGCCCATATGATGCTACTGGGCCTAATTCGGATAGGTCGTAACGGGCCGTGACTTTGTAGGCTGTAAATGGGCTATATGTGAATAGACGGTTAACAGGCTTTCCATGGATGGGCTGCTACCTTTGGACCAAGTCAAACGGGCTGGCCTTTTCACCGGAATGAGCCTGTGTTGGGTCGTGCCATGTGTCGACATATCATAGGCGCCTTCTGTCCAATGAGTCGATGACATTTGTCCCAACGGTGAGCCGACATGTGGTTCCTCTGGCTAATTAGAAATTTACAGGTGGAAAATCCCCATTGGTCGTGGCTATTAGCGGGTTATCGGATCCAAAACCGGACCCGATAGCTTAACGGTGACCCATTACTATGGATGCCACGTGTCGGTCACCCTTGACGAAAGAACTTCCATGACGCACGATTTATTGTCATGGAAGTGGACATTTCCGTGATGATAATTATGGTAATGTCATGGAACACTTCTACGACAGCACAGGTATGACTATATTGATTCTGTCATAAAATCGTCATGGATGTACATGCATGATAGAAAACATGACCTACTATGACAAACACATATCATCACGGAAGTGTATTTTTTTGTAGTGTGGGCAGGCAGGTGGATATTCTTGGAATGGAACTGGCAGGCTTCACATTTCATGACTAGCTCGACCACATCTTGGAGGGCTGTGGGCCAATAGAATCCTTGACGGAATGCTTTCCCAAGTAATGCCCTTGATCCAATGTGGGAGCCGCACATACCTCTGTGAATCTTAGCCAGCAGTTCCTTTCCTTCTCCCAGGCAGATGCATTTCAATTTCACACCGTTGAGCCTCCTTCTATACAGAGTGTCATCGACAAACTGGTACATACCGACCCTCCGAGCTACTCTTTCAGCCTCATTGTAGTCATTGGGGAGTTCTCCGGTTTGGAGAAAGTGGACTATGTGCCTTGCCCAAGTTGGAGCCTGAGGCTCGGCAACAAGGACTAGCGGCACCTCCTCAACTATGGGGTACACTCCTCATCTACAAGGACTGTGGTACCGGCAGGAGGGTGCGGGCCGGCAAGTTCTGAGTTCCCGGCTGGGTCCCTGCCAGGAGCATGAGGCTCTACCGGGAGAGGCTTATCAGATTCCATCTTTCTCCTCTTCTGGGCCATTGTTTCTGGGGATACGGAGGGCTGAGTAAGATGGAGAACAAAAGTTCATGGTTCCGTAGGAACCTTTTGTGCAGCACACTTTGATAGATGATCAGCTATGTTGTTTTTTGCCCGGGGTACATGCTCTATTTGCAATCCGTCAAAGAGCTCCTCCAATCTTCTCACTTCCTCAATGTATGCCACCATTAATGGACTTTGACAATCCTTGTTAACTTGTCACACCACAAGTTGTGAATCTCCTAAAAAAATCAGCTTCTTAATTCCCAATTTTGTGGCAATCCTGAGCCCAGCATGGAGCCCTTCATACTCTGTTGTATTGTTGTTTGCCTCTTCCCAGGAAAAATGCATTTGGACGACGTACTTCAAGTGCTCCCCTGAGGATGCGACAAGAAGCACGCCAGCCCCTGCACCTTGCAGGGAAAAGGAACCATCAAAATACATGATCCATTCTTGGGGCGCCTCCTTGCTGGGGATAACTGTCTCAGTCACTTCCTCATCAGGGGTCAGTGTCCATTCTGCGATAAACTCTGCATATGCCCTGCTCTGAAATGTTGATGTGCTCTCAAACTTCAGACCGAAACTAGATAACTCCAAAGCCCACTCCACTATTCTGCCAGTAGCCTCAGGGTTTCACAGTATCCTTTGCAACGGGAAGCGAGTGACAACCGTAATCTCATGGGCTTGGAAGTAGTGGTGCAGTTTCCTTAAGGCCATGATGAGACCAAAAATCATTTTTTTGCATGCCAGAGTACCTCTATCGAACCCCCTGCAACAGGGAACTGATGAAGTACATTGGGCGCTGCACCACTTTCTTCCTTGCCGTGTCCTTGGGGCTGTCATCGCTGTCTTGCTCACTTCTACCCTGATCATTACCTGACTTTGTCGAACCTTGCTCATTCTCTGCCTTTTCCAATTCCCGCAACACCACCGAAGCTGCACTAACCACTTGGTTGGTTGCCGCTAAGTAAAGCAGCAACAGCTCATGTGGTTTGGGAGTGACCAAGGTAGGCACATAAGATAGGTAGGCCTTCAACTCTTGCAGTAATGCATCTGCTTCCGGGGTCCACTTCATGGGCCCTGTCTTCTTCAAAATTTTGAAGAACAACAAGGCACGCTCGGCAGACTTGGAGATGAATCTGCTTAGTGCGGCAACGCATCCCATTAGACGCCTCACATCCTTAATTGTCCTTGGCGCTTGGATCTTCCTGTGGGACACAAAGAAGCCAAGTAGCTTGCCAGAGGGAACGCCAAACACACACTTTTCTGGGTTGAGCTTTAAGTTGATCTTGCACAGATTTGCAAACGTCTCCTCCAAATCCTAGATAAGAGTTGCTCTATCCTTGGTTTTGACCACAATGTCATCCATATAAGCTTCAATGTTTCTGTGCAGCTGTGGCTCAAACCCGATCTGGACTGGCCTTGCAAAAGTAGACCCGACACTCTTTAATTCGAATGGAATGCGGATAAAACAGTACATACCACATGGGGTGATGAACGAGGTCTTCTCTTCATATTCCTTGGACATGAAGATCTGGTGATATCCAGAATATGCATCCAAGAAGGAAAGCAAATAGCAACCTGAAGCGGAATCCACAATTTGATCGATGCGCAGAAAGGGAAGTGGGTCCTTCGGGCAAGCCTTGTTGAGATATGTGAAATGTATGCAAAGCCTCCTTTTACCATTAGCCTTTCGGACTACCACTGGATTCGATAGCCAAGTGGGGTGTAGCACTCTGCTGACCAAACCAGCTGCCTCAAGCTTGTTGATCTCCTTTGCAATAAATTGTTGCCTCTCCAAGGCCAGCTTCCGGACATTCTGCTTGACAGGTCTGGCGTGTGGGCAGACAGCAAGGTGGTTCTTGATTACCTCCCTGGAAACACTGGGGATATCAGATGGTTGCCAGGCAAACACATCGATATTCGCATGTAGGAAGGCAACGAGCGCGCTTTCCTATTTGTCATTGAGGGTGGCGCTGATGGTAAAGGTACCATCAACGCTAGCCAGCCCTATCGGGACCTTCTTCACTTTGGGAGCAGAAACCTTTGGTACTTTTGCTGTTGGAACACTCTGGCAAATCATCAACAAGTGTGGCGCACTGTAAAGAGGTACACTTCCCGGATTCTCTGCTAGCGTCCCTGTTGTCTTTCTTCTTTCCTTTGCTTTCCTTGACGGGAAATGATGCTGCTGTTGCCTCTGCCGCGACCGCGTCCCGCTACATCTTGTCCACAGAGATGATTGCGTCCTTCTCATCCGATGGGATGGAGATGATTCCAAGTGGCCCAGGCATCTTCAATATATAGTACGCATAGTGGGATGCCGCCATGAACTTGGCCAGGGCTGGTCATCCAAGGATCCCATTGTACGGCGAGGTGAGGTCGACCACATCAAACACAATCTTTTCAGTCCGATAGTTGAACTCTCCTCCAAACATCACAGGAAACGTGATCTTTCCCTTGGGATGACTCCTGCCGGGATTAACTCCTTGAAATGTGCCAGTGACCTCTAGCTCCTCTTTTGCTATCTGAAGTTTGTTGATAACGTTTGGGGAAATCAGGTTCAACCCGGCCCCACCATCCACCAATATCTTAGTGACCTTGAGGTTGTGAATTGTTGGGGAGACCAACAATGGCAAGTATCCTACCACAGTGGTACGATCGGGGTGATCCTCTTTGTCAAAGATGATGGGCGTGCGTGACCATTTAAGTGGTTTCCGGGCGTCTGGTGCTACTTCCACGGCATTGACCTCACGCGCCCACCGTTTGAGTTGGCGGTGAGAGGAGTGCAAGGATGCACCCCCATCAATGCGCAGGGCATCAGTGGCCTTCTGAAACTCTTGCTCACTGGTTTTCTCTTCATCCCCCCATCACTCTCATCATCACAAGCTTCCTTCTCTTGACCCCAGGCGGGTTTTCCTTTGTTCCGAAAGGGTTTGCCAGGGTGATTTACTTCACCGCCTCATCCCTTGCCGCCAGTGCAATTCTGACCTTTTCCTTGTCATGCTTCTCGTACTCAGCTCTCTGCCTCTTGACAAGCTGCTCAACATGATAACACTCTTGAAGGTCATGGCCCTTGGTCCGATGGATCTTGCAATAAAGCCCATCGCCCTTCCCAGCCTTTTCGGCAGCCGCAGCTTCCCGACAATTAGCGCACACGGCAGCCTCTTACCGGGGACTTTAGCCTTGGTAGTCTTGCCCATACTAGGCGTGCCCGATCCTTCAACAGTCATCACTCCTTATCCTTGTGCCGCTTATTTAGCTTCTTGCTCTTCTTCTGACTGGTGGATTCATCATCATCTTCTGAGTCAATATTGATGCAATCCACCTCTCCAGGTAACTTCCTTTCTTCCTCCATCTGTTCACACTTATCCACTAGGGTGTAAAGCTCCTTCACAGTCTTGGGAAACCGCACATTCATCTTGGAGCAAACCTTGCGGTTGCACACATTGTACTGGCAGGTAGCTATCATAGCTGTCAGATGGATGTTTGGGATGTTCCTGTGGACTCTGCTAAACCTCTACAAATACTTCCGGAGTGTCTCTCCTTCTTTCTACTGGAGAAGCTAGAAATCGCTGGGTCGGCCTGGTTATTGATGGCCGCCATTGAAGGCGCCAATGAACTCATAGCAAAGGTTTACCCAAGAAGAAATGGAGTTCTCCGGCAGATGCATCAACCAAGACCTCACATTGGATTTGAAAGCCAAAGGAAAGTAGTTGGCGAATACCTTCTCATCTTTTCCACCGACACATTGAATGGCAATGTTGTAAATGATCATGAATTCTGCCGAGTTGAGTCTCCCATCATACTTTTCAGGTATCTTTGGCTTGAACATGCGGATGGACGACCAACGGACTTGCCGCAGCTCACGAGTAAAGGCAGGGCATCCAACCTCGAAAGATAGGCACCCGCCAATATCGGGCACAGGTTCGTCAACTCAGGACCATTGCACCGATCGGTTTGGCGGTGGTCGCTGCAGCGTTGCTCAATGACAACACGCGTGTATTCCCTCCTCCTATCCTCCAGGGCTTGCCGTTGATCTAGACGCACTCTAGGGTCGGAAGAGGCCATCGAGATGGCATCGGGTTCTTGCTGCTGTCGAGCTTGCGCTAGTTGCTGTGGCGGGGACTGCACCATGAGGGTAGCCCCCTCCATACGACGAGCAACACGAGCCGTTGTTGTCGCTTGGGGAGGCCGTGGTGGGCCGGCCCACTGTGAGCACCCAGCCTCGGCGAAACCGAGCAGGCTCTGGATGGTGGCATGCCACTCGTCCATTTGCTCAGCTGCTGGCGGGAACCTAAGTAGCAGTTGTGCACGCACTATGGCCTCTGTAGCTGTGCTCGACATGGGTGATGATGATGCGGAACACACCATTGCTCGGCTTCTGATGGTGCCAGCAATGACAATGCTGCGCCCCCGCTATTGCGGAGTGGCCACCTGGATGGCATGTGGCGTGGCGAAGGTGCTTGAGGGCCAGTGGCTCCGTTGGCGCAGCGGCTTGGTCGACTCGCCCCGGGGAAAGCGCATGTGCAGCAGTTGCTCCTGTGACGACCGAGCGCCATCACTGCGGCTGTGCCCATTGGTGAGCAGAGGAGGTGTGGACAGAGTAGCCCCTCCGACCGTGCCTTGTGGAGCGTGGCCATCGGGGTGTTGCTGATGTCACTCCCCTCCGGTGCCTCATGTTCCCGCTTCATCCGCGGGGGAAATGGTGATGGTGCCACCAGCTTTGTCCATATCCCCAGCGGCGTCCATATCCTTGCGTGCCTCCGCACCTCCCGTAGCATTGGCAGCTGTGGGTGGTGGAGCCTTTGAGGTGGACGGTGGAGCCGAAACACCGGACTTCTTCTTAGGCGCCATGGCTGATAGCACCCTCGAAGACGAAGATGGTGATGAAGATGACGCGCAACACACGCTTTCAGGTTCGCACAAGCGACCACCCGACCTGGCGCGCCAAAGATGTCACGGGAAACCACGGCCACCTATGGGACCAAGCGGCCCCTTGCTGGTTCGGTAGGGGGGATGTCGCATTGCATAAAGAGCAGAGGGGCGTGGGGCAGTGATACGTCGCCAACGTATCTATAATTTTTGATTGTTCCATGCTATTATATTACCCGTTTTGGATGTTGATGGGCTTTACTTTACACTTATATATCATTTTTGGGACTAACCTACTAACCGGAGGGCCAGCCTGAATTGCTGTTTTTTGCCTATTTCAGTTTTTCGAAGAAAAGGTATATCAAATGGAGTCCAAACGGAATGAAACCTTCGGGAGTGATCTATTCGGAACAAACACAATCCAGGAGACTTGGAGTAGACGTCAAGCTGCAAACAAGGCAGCCACGAGGGTGCCCGGCGCGCCCTAAGGGGGTGGGCGCGCCCCCACCCTCGTGGGCCCCTCGTTGCTCCACCGACGTACTTCCTTCGCCTATATATACTCCCTTACCCTGAAAACATGCAGGAGCACCACGAAAACCTAATTCCACCAACGCAACCTTCTGTATCGCGAGATCCCATCTTGGAGCCTTCACCGGCACTCCGCAGGAGGGGGAATCGACCATGCAGGGCCTCTACATCATCTCTAAGGCCTCTCCAATGAGTTGTGAGTAGTTTACCACAGACCTTCGGGTCCATAGTTACTAGCTAGATGGCTTCTTCTCTTTCTTTGAATTCAATACAAAGTACTCCTCGATCTTCTTGGAGATCTATTCGATGTAACTCTTTTTGCGGTCTGTTTGTCGAGATACGATGAATTGTGGGTTTATGATCAAGTTTATCTATGAAAAATATTTGAATCTCCTCTGAATTCTTTTATGTATGATTTGTTATCTTTGCAAGTCTCTTCGAATTATCAGTTTGGTTTGGCCTACTAGATTGATCTTTCCTGCAATGGGAGAAGTGCTTAGCTTTGGGTTCAATCTTGCGGTGTCCTTTCCCAATGACAGCAGGGGCAGCAAGGCATGTATTGTATTGTTGCCATCGAGGATAAAAAGATGGGGTTTATATCATATTTCTTGACTTTAACCCTCTACATCATGTCATCTTTCTTAATGCATTACTTCGTTCTTCATGAACTTAATACTCTAGATGCAGGTAGGAGTCGGTCGATGTGTGGAGTAATAGTAGTAGATGCAGAATCATTTCGATCCACTTGTTGCGGACGTGATGCCTATATACATGATCATGCCTAGATATTCCCATAACTATGCACTTTTCTATCAATTGCTCGACAGTAATTAGTTCACCCACCGTAATACTTATGCTATCTTGAGAGAAGCCACTAGTGAAACCTATGGCCCCCATGTCTATATTTTATCATATAAGTTTCCCAACTACTTTTATTTGCATCTTTTACTTTCCAATCTAGTATATCATAGAAATACCAAAAATATTTATCTTATCTTATTATCTCTATCAGATCTCACTTCCGCAAGTTACCGTGAAGGGTTTGACAACCCCTTTATCGCGTTGGTTGTGAGGTTCTTGTTTGTTTGTGTAGGTGCGTGGGACTTTTGAGGAGCCTCCAACTGGATTGATACCTTGGTTTTCTAAAACTGAGGGAAATACTTATGCTACTTTGCTGCATCACCCTTTCCTCTTCAAGGGAAAACCAACGCAGTGCTCAAGAGGTAGCAAGAAGGATTTCTGGCGCCGTTACCGGGGAGGTCTTCGCTCCAGTCAGGACATACCAAGTACCCATCACAAACTCATCTCCCTCGCATTACATTATTTGCCATTTTCCTCTCGTTTTCCTCTCCCCCACTTCACCCTTGCTGTTTTATTCGCCCTCTCTTTTCCGTTCGCCTTTTTTTGCTTACCTCTTGTGTGCTCGGCGTTATGGCTAGTCCTCCTATCCTCGGTATTACTCCCGAATATGAAATTCTTAATTTTAAACAAAGGGAGGGAGAAAATCTAAAAGATGCTTGGCATAGAATTCGCAATGCTCAAAATAGATCTACTAGGTAGCTTTCTACTTCTGTTCTTCTTCGTAATTTTTATGTAGGCATTACTCCTTGGAATAGATGCATTCTTGATACCATTACTGGAGGGAATTTTTTGGATAGCCATACCTTTGATGCTTATAATGGTATGTTGGATTTGTTTGGTCCGTCTCCTCTCTTGGCTAATGGGACTATTTTAACTCTAGAACATGTGATGCAAAGGCTTTAAATTATTGAAAATAAAGTTTCCACCGTTGAGTTGATTGAGAATTTGGATAAAAAGATCCCATAACCAAATTACCCAATATGGGTCTAGGGTTGGAGTTACTTTGAAAAATCTTAAGGAGAAAGAACCTATAGTTAATGAAAGAATAAATCAAGATTCTACAAGAATTGATAAGCTTGAAGATATTATTACTAACTTAGGGTCTGCCTTTTCCTCCGTGAAAAATACTCCAAATCCTTCTACCAAAATTGCCAAATTTATTTATGTTCCTAAAAATAAGGGTGAATCTTCTAGTAAGAAAAATGTGGATCTCAAATCAATAAGTGTTCATCCCAATTGTCTCTCTATCATTAAGGAACCTTTTGCTACAAATGAATTTCTCAATTTCTTGCCTAGGAGTTTAATCATTGCTAAAAAGAAAGAAACTCCTAAAATTTATAAGTGCTCTGTTGAAGAATTTAATGCCAAAGATGGCACTACTTAGATCTGTTCTCGCTTTTATGCCTAGCTAGGGGCGTTAAATGATAGCGCTAGTTGGGAGGCAACCCAATTTTATTTTTGTTTCTTGCTTTTTGCTTCTGTTTAGTAATAAATATTTCATCTAACTTCTGTTTAGATGTGGTTTTATGTCTTAATTAGTGTTTGTGCCAAGTAGAACCTATAGGATAACCTACGGTGATAGTTAATTTGATTCTGCTGAAAAACAGAAACTTTTGCGCGCACGAGAATAATTTTAGTCAATCACAAAAACGTGATTTTGTGTTGATTATTTATTCTGTAGATCAAAAGACAAATTTCCCAGGACTTCCTATTTTGGTAGGATTTTTAGAGTTCCGGAAGTATTCGAAAGTTACAATTTGCTACAGAGTATTCTGTTTCTGACAGATTCTGTTTTTCGTGTGTTGTTTGCTTATTTTGATGAATCTATGGCTAGTATCGGGGGGTATGAACCATAGAGAAGTTGTAATACAGTAGGTTTAACACAAATATAAATAAAGAATGAGTTCTTTACAGTACCTTATGTGGTGGTTTTTCCTTCTTGCACTAACGGAGCTTATGAGATTTCCTGTTGAGTTTTGTGTTGTGAAGTTTTCAAGTTTTGGGTAAAGATTTGATGGACTATGGAATAAGGAGTGGCAAGAGCCTAAGCTTGGGGATGCCCATGGCACACCAAGTTATTCAAGGATAACGAAAATCCTAAGCTTGGGGATGCCCCAGAAGGCATCCCCTCTTTCGTCTTCGTCTACCGGTAACTTTACTTGGAGCTATATTTTTATTCGCCACATGACATGTGTTTTGCTTGGATCGTCTTGTGTGATATTAGTCTTTGCTTTTTAGATTATCAAAATCATCCTTTCTGTACACACCTTTTGGGAGAAACCCACATGATTTGGAATTTTTTAGAATACTCTATGTGCTTCACTTATATCTTTTGAGCTAGATAGTTTTGCTCTAGTACTTCACTTTTATCTTTTAGAGCACGGCGGTGGCTTTATTTTTTAGAAATTGTTGATCTCTCATGATTCACTTATATTATTTTTAGAGTCTTTTAGAACAGCATGGTATTTTCTATGGTTATAAAATTGGTCCTAGAATGATGGGCATCCAAGTTGGGTATAATAAAAACTATCATAGGAAGTGAATTGGATGCTATGATCAATTTGACACTTGATAATTGTTTTGAGATATAGAGGTGGTGATATTAGAGTCATGCTAGTTGGGTAATTGTGAATTTAAAGAATACTTGTGTTGAAGTTGGCAAGTCCCGTAGCATGCACGTATGGTAAAAGTTGTGTGACAAATTTGTTGCATGGGATGCTCTTTTGATTGCCTTCCTTATGAGTGGAGGTCGGGATCCCGTGATGGTTAACTCCTACCAACCCTTCCCCTAGGAGCATGCGTAGTAGTACTTTGCTTCGAAGGCTAATAAAATTTTTGCAGTAAGTATATGAGTTCTTTATGACTAATGTGAGTCCATGGATTATACGCACTTTTACCTTTCCATCATTGCTAGCCTCTTCGGCACCATGCATTGCCCTTTCTCACCTTGAGAGTTGGTGCAAACTTTGCCGGTGCATCCAAACCCCGTGACACGATACACTCTATCACACATAAACCTCTATATATCTTCCACAAAATAGCCACCATACCTACCTATTATGGCATTTGCATAGCCATTCCGAGATATATTGCCATGCAACTTTCCACCATTCCGTTTATCATGACACACATCATCATTGTCATATTGCCTTGCATGATTATGTAGTTGAGATCGTATTTGTGGCAAAGCCACCTTCATAATTTTTCATACAAGTCACTCTTGATTCATTGCCCATCCCGGTACACTGCCGCAGGCATTCATATAGAGTCATATCTTGTTCTAGTTTTGAGTTGTAATTCATGAGTTGTAAATAAATAGAAGTGTGATGATCATCATTATTAGAGCATTGTCCCTTAAAAAAGGCCAAAAAAGAAGGAAAGGCCAAAGAAAAAAAAGAGGAAAAAAAGAAAGGTCAAATAAAAAAAGGCCCAAACAAGGAAAAAAAGGAAAAAAGAAATGAAATAAAAAAGGGGACAATGTTACTATCTTTTTCCACACTTGTGCTTCAAAGTAGCACCATGTTCTTCATATAGAGAGTCTCATTTGTTGTCACTTTCATATACTAGTGGGAATTTTTCATTATAGAACTTGGCTTGTATATTCCAATTATGGGCTTCCTCAAAATGCCCTATGTCTTCGTGAGCAAGCAAGTTAGATGCACACCCACTAGTTTTCTTTTGTTGAAATTTCATCCATTTATAGCTCTAGTGCATCCGTTGCATGGCAATCCCTACTCCTCATGTTGACATCAATTGATGGGCATCTCCATAACCCGTTGATTATCGTCATCAATGTGAGACTTTCTCCTTTTTGTCTTCTCCACACAATCTCCATCATCATATTCTATTCCACCCATAGTGCTATATCCATGGCTCACGCTCATGTATTGCGTGAGTGTTGAAAAAAGCTGAAGCGCGTTAAAAAGTATGAACCAATTGCTTGGCTGAAACCAGGGTTGTTCTTGATGGGAGTATTTTGTGTATTGAAAATGAAACATAGCCTAACTATATGATTTTGTAGGGATGAACCTTCTAATGCCATGATATTTTGAGAAGACATGATTGCTTTGTTAGTATGCTTGAAGTATTACTGTTTCTTATGTCAATATGAACTTTTGTCTTGAATCATTTGGATTTGAACATTCATGCCACAATAAACAAAATTACATTGAGAATTATGCTAGATAGCATGCTACATCAAAAATTCTGTTGTTATCATTTACCTACTCGAGGACGAGCAGGAATTAAGCTTGGGGATGCTTGATACGTCTCCAATGTATCTATAATTTTTGATTTTTCCATGCTATCATATTAACTGTCTTGGATGTTTATGGGCTTTACTTTACACTTTTATATCATTTTTGGGACTAACCTACTAACCGGAGGCCCAGTTCGAATTGCTGTTTTTATTGCCTATTTCAGTGTTTCGAAGAAAAGGAATATCAAACGCAGTCCAAACGGAATGAAACCTTCGGGAGAGATCTTTTCAGAACGAACGCGATCTAGGAGACTTGGAGTGGACGTCAAGCTACAAACGAGGCGGCCACGAGGGTGCTCGGCGCGCCCCTCACCCTCGTGGGCCCCTCGTTGCTCCACCGACGTACTTCCTTCGCCTATATGTACTCCCTTACCCTGAAAACATGCAGGAGCACCACGAAAACCTAATTCCACCACCGCAACCTTCTGTATCCACGAGATCCCATCTTGGAGCCTTCGCCGGCGCTCCGCTGGAGGGGGAATGGACCACGGAGGGCCTCTACATCATCTCCAAGGCCTCCCTGATGAGTTGTGAGTAGTTTACCACAAACCTTCGGGTCCATAGTTATTATCTAGATGGCTTCTTCTCTCTCTTTGAATCTCAATACAAAGTTCTCCTCGATCTTCTTGGAGATCTATTCAATGTAACTCTTTTTGCGGTCTGTTTGTCGAGATCCGATGAATTGTGGGTTGATGATCAAGTTTATCTATGAGAAATATTTGAATCTCCTCTGAATTCTGTTATGTATGATTGGTTATCTTTGCAAGTCTCTTCAAATTATCAGTTTGGTTTGGCCTACTAGATTGATCTTTCTTGCAATGGGAGAAGTGCTTAGCTTTGGGTTCAATCTTGCGGTGTCCTTTCCCAGTGACAGCAGGGGTAGCAAGGCATGTATTGTATAGTTGCCATCGAGGATAAAAAGATGGGGTTTATATCATATTGCTTAAGTTTATCCCTCTGCATCATGTCATCTTTCTTAATGCGTTACTCTGTTCTTCATGAATTTAATACTCTAGATGCAGGCATGAGTCGGTCGATGTGTGGAGTAATAGTAGTAGATGCAGAATCATTTCGATCTACTTGTTGCGGACGTGATGCCTATATACATGATCATGCCTAGATATTCCCATAACTATGCACTTTTCTATCAATTGCTCGACAGTAATTTGTTTACCCACCGTAATACTTATGCTATCTTGAGAGAAGCCACTAGTGAAACCTATGGCCCCCGTGTCTATATTTTATCATATAAGTTTCCCAACTACTTTTATTTGCATCTTTTACTTTCCAATCTATGTCATAAAAATACCAAAAATATTTATCTTATCTTATTATCTCTATCAGATCTCACTCTTGCAAGTTACCGTGAAGGGATTGATAACCCCTTTATCGCGTTGGTTGCGAGGTTCTTGTTTGTTTGTGTAGGTGCGTGGGACTTTTAAGGAGCCTCCTACTAGATTGATACCTTGGTTCTCAAAAACTGAGGGAAATACTTAAGCTACTTTGCTGCATCACCCTTTCCTCTTCAAGGGAAAACCAACGCAGTGCTCAAGAGGTAGCAGGCAGCGCGGCAGGGGTCGCACGAGCAATGTTACCCAGGTTGGGGCCGCCGCAAGGCGTAAAACCCTACTCCTGCTTTGGTGGATTGATGGTGGAAGAGTGGTGGTGGAGCGTAGTACACTTGCCCGGCAGGGGCGGCAAGGGCTACGCGCGTATGGGCATTTAATTCTCCAGCCTCACGAGCCGAACCCCTTCTAAAGTTGCCATGGGCCTCCTTTTATAGGTTAAGGGGTCACCACAATGGCAAATCAGTCATTATACACAGGCTGACAGGGTGCATTAAATGCACCACTCAACGTCAGATCGTTGCTCGCCCGGCAAGCCTTGTCGGGCTTATTCTGCTAGCTCCATGCCTACTTGTTCGACACATTGCGGGACGGGTGTCATTTGTAGGTTTTCCTGTAGAAAGGGGCTTCCATGTGGCGAGTGTGTGCCACTTAATCACTTTGCCTCTTGACACCGCATTGGTCCACGACGTGAGTCGTGGGGGAGTGGTTAATGAGGTGTTTCTTGCCTACGTGAGCCCCGGCAAGCCCTGCCGGGACGTCTCGGTTGCTCTCTTCCGTGGGTAGTTCTGCGCTTGCTAAGTCCTTTTGCCTGGCAAGGGAGGCTTTTATCCTGGTGGTATCTGGCTTCTCTGGCTTGATCTTGGTCCTGTTGTTCTCCATGCTGGTCTTTTGAAGATCTTGATCTCTTGTACTCTGGTATGGCCTGATGCCACAATCTTGTTCCCGTTCCTGTCCACAGTCAGGGCAACATACCTAGGGTCCGTTGCACCAACAAATCTCTAAGGGTCATTGCAAACATGTTTAATCATAATAGGCTGAATCATGGATACTAGTTAAACATATTTACAAAAACAGAACAAGTTGAGTTCATACCCGTTTCTCTCTGCCATAGCCAGTTCATCAAATATTGTTATTATTGCCTTTCACTTGCACGACCAAATGGTATGAATGATAATAATGCAAGAGTGTCATGGACTAAGATGGAATCTGCAAACACTTTATTCAAGAGGAGAAGACAAGGCAGTTTGAGCTCTTTGTTAGATCAACAATAATGCATATGAGAGACACTCAACATTTTCATCGTGGTCTTCTCCTCGGTATGACTCGGTAAGAAGGAAAGAAATTTAGAGAAACACACTGAAATATTTTTGGAGTTTTTGTTTTTTCTGAAAGAAAGCAAATTAAAGAAAAGAGGAAAAACAAAAGCAAGAAAAACTATTTACATAGGAAAGCTCCCAACAAGCAAAATAAGAACAAGGGAATCCTTTTGGGTTTCTTTAAGACACTACAACTAAGAAAAACCGAAAAAGAAGCAAGCAACAATTTTTTTTTGATTTTCTCAAAGTTTTTCAAACACACAAGAAGAAAGTGAGAAAATAAATCTAACATGGATAATACAATGAAAAAGTGTGAATGTCGACAACTGGAATGAAATGTGTGATCATGAATGTAATGTTAGTGGAAATATGTACTCCCCCAAGCTTAGGCTTTTGGCCTAGCTTGGCAATCACTTCTCGTAATAGCCATCTGGTCCATTCTCGAAGTGTTGTGGGGCGGGCACCTGAGCGTCCCACTCTGGAGGCTCCTCCTCTGCTGCCACCTACACTACTAGAGAAAACCTTAATAGTAGCGCTGGTTTTTTCCTACCAGTAGAGCGGGAACCAGCGCTACTCCTACGGTGCTACAACTATTTTGTAGCAGTAGCGCATTTCTAGACCAGCGCTACTGGTAAGTTCA